>NW_006159609.1:6010329-6010734 GCF_000334495.1 Tupaia belangeri chinensis
TTTTTTTCTCTTCAGAGTTTTTTTTTTTTTTTTTCCTTCTTGCTGTAGGGCACGTGTGCTTTCAAGCTGCTGGACTGGGATTCTAACCATGGTCAGCTATGTGGTGTGGGAGGCTGCGCACCAGTGAGTCTGCCGAGCTTTCTCAGAAAGCAAACAATTACCATGATTGGTTCCCTTCCAAAAACCTGACCTTCGAAACCTTGCTCTGATTGGCCACTAGAATCCCTCAAATTTGCATATCCGGCACCTCATGATTGGTCCAAAAGCAACCAATCATAACCCACCATTAACAACCAATCAGGGCCCACCGTTAACAACCAATCAGGGCCCACCATTTACAACCCACCAGAGTGTATATAACCACGATGCCTGGCCTACAGTAGCCAGACGACGACGAACGAGACG
>NW_006159609.1:6010759-6014288 GCF_000334495.1 Tupaia belangeri chinensis
CTGTAACACTACATCGTCTCCGGACGACCCTGAAGAGCTGTGATACCGCGTCGTCTCCGTGCTGCTCACAGTAGACGACGCGACCCTTAAGAGCTGTGACACTGCGTCGTCTCTGTGCTGTACCGTGCTGCCCACAATAAACAGACGACACTGTCGTCTCCGTGCTGTAACACTACGCTGCTTGCCCCGGCTCTCACTCCTTCACTCAAGAAACCCATTCGGCTGTCCCCCCGGGTCGGGACACCTGGCACCCGAACAGGGACGGGACACCTGGCGCCCGAACAGGGACGGGACAATGTGGGATTCAGATCTCTCTGCAAAACACTTAACTGCTGCACCATAAGCCTGGCCCTAAAGGATTCTTAATGTTTCATCTTGTACATAATGAAGAGCTACTTGGTTTCCACAAGCTATAAACACTATGTTCCAATAAAGTCTCAAGTAAGCATTTTTAAATTTGTGAATACTTATGATAGTAAGGAGCAATCCATCTTTTACAGTACCTGTAGTGCCCAAAAGACAAACACATCTTCCACGATTAATTTCACGGTTTCCTACTGTCCATTTTTCTTCTAGTACTGCTGACCTGTCTGCCTGACCAAAACTCTGATTATAG
This sequence comes from Tupaia belangeri chinensis, assembly GCF_000334495.1. NCBI lineage: Eukaryota > Metazoa > Chordata > Mammalia > Scandentia > Tupaiidae > Tupaia > Tupaia belangeri. The sequence goes on from NW_006159609.1 coordinate 6,011,376, forward strand.
CCAGGACTACATTTAGATCCCTGAAGAGATTGCTCTTATCACATAAAACTTCTCAGTTCTGCAAGATGTGGGAAGCTGCTTCCTGAGCCACTACAGATGCCTGGATAAGGAGCCTCATCCTCAGAGTGTATCACGCTGAACAGGGAATAACTACCATGGAGGCCCCTTACAATGCTGGTCCACAAGCACTTCCTCGGTGCTATGCTCATGACAGAGTTTTCAGACAGAGATGATTGTCACTCCTCTTTGTTTGTTTAAAGAAAACTTTTCTAAGACAAGCACTGTGCTAGGGACTAGAGGTACAGAGATAATGCCTGCTATTCACGGGAAAAACCTGAAAAGGAGTCACAAGCACAGATAATTACAAAACTGTCTTAGGCTATCAGGACATCTTTGTAGAGTGATTATGGGTAAATAATATTAGCATATTCCTAAGGAAAGACTGCCTGCATTACTCAGTTTTTACCATGGTAATAGAACTAACTTTTATATTCAACTTTCTTTTATTAAGCCCGAACAAGGCTGATTTAAAAACTAACCTTAAAAAATTACAACAGAAAATCTCAAAATGTTTTCTCTTAACCCCAGAATTTACGTAAGTATAGGTTAATAATTTTACTATCTCTAGGTGAGAAAACTTAGTAAGAAACCCTCTACTAAGAATTAATGTATATATATTGAGTTTTTTTCTCCTCTGGTTGTAAAAAATCAAAAGGCCTCTAGAGGTCACCGATGGGCTAATTTGGCTTGTCTGGTTTATTTCCGTTAAGAATTAGCCATTATGTAGGATTATGTGTACACGCTACAAATTGTGGGAACAAGAAATCCCTAACTCTTCCCCAGCCTTTTAACCACATAGTTATGAACCTCTTTAGCATAATGCTATTTCTGATGGAATCATCAACAACATGATTTCATAGCTAGAAAGATCTCTGACAGAGAAACCTGTCAGTTTATGGTTGTAAATACTGCTCATGGATAATTTATGAACCAAGCACCATGACCCTCAAGATAATTTAGGTCTGGTAGGTTTTCTTGTTTTCATAAGAAAAACTGAATCCCAGAGAGATATGATTTGCCCAAAGTCATTCAGATGGTTAATTACAGTGCGGAGACTTAAACTAACATATTCTGACTTTCTCTTGCTCTGTTTTCTCTTGTCCAGTTCAGAGATCTGAAGCCTAAGTGTAGTATGATTCAGTTTCTGAACCTTTTTCAGGACCAACCACATAGCACATGGATTAGGGAGCCAGATTCTACATGGCTGACTACAGTTGGTTCAAAACCTAGTCCTAGAGGCTTGAAAAACGCTGTGCAGTATCCAGGGTGTGTGGAGAATATTCAGAAGCACTAAAGACAGGGGACAGCTGTTTCCTCTCTGTATCCTTTCCCGGCTCTTGTTATTCCCTTTACTTTGTATTCAGTGTTCAGCCTTTAGAAAAGCCCGTGAGTGTTAGTTTAAGAAAAGGAGATGGCAGTACTATAGCTGCCTAAACATGAAGGTTAAACTACAAGTTTGGTTAAATCCCTTCCACAGTGGCCATCCAGTGAATTACACTCATCTGTCCCATGATAATGTATGGGTATGTCCATTCTTTGTTCCTTCCCTCCTCTAAAAGAGAAATCCTCCTACTTTCTAAAGCTTGTCTCTGAACTGGAGTCTGCTCCCATTTTCTCTAACTTTCTTGAAACTTCTAATCTTAGATACTGTGTTTGGTTCAACCTTCTCTGTTCTGCAGGATCCTGTTCACCTACACTTACTCATACCCAGGTTTATTTATTATAAACATCTGTTCTATATGGTGAAACTGTAGGGGGATTCATTACTCCATGTAGTCACAGCCCTTTGCAGGCTACTTTCATGCCTTCCTCACCAGTCTCACACTTCTCATCTCTTTCACTGTGGATCTTATACCTACCACTGGATATCAAAGACACCATTATTATCACTACTAAATCCAATATGTGTCCAATACTCACCCACCTGATTTTTTGTGAGCTTTTAACATTGTTTGCCAACTTTCCTCCTTTAATTTTTCCCCTCCGTGACTTCTATGTGTAATCCTACACTCTCTTCACATTCCCAATTACTGTTTTTGTTTGTTTGTTGTTGTTGTTGTCCTTTACTTATTTGTTTTTCCTTCAAATTTCTTACATAATGAGATATCTAGAATAGCTGTGTGAGGAGCTCAACAGACTCTTTTGTCATCACAACAACTATTTGGTGAAAATTATTTTTTAAAAGTTTTAAATATCTGAAAATTGATCTATGGACTTACTTTAAATGTGGAGACACTAATACAAGAATATTTACTGCATCTTGTAGGGAAGATAAGGGTCTGTGGCATTTGAACTATGAGGGGTTCCTACTACAGCCCCTTGCTCTGGGTTCTTAGGGCTTAACTCCAAACAGATGTGCCCAAGAAAATGGGGCCTCCCTCTCTCCTCAGCTCTCAGTCTAGGATGATGATTTTATTTCAGGAGGGATAGGTCACCTGCATATCTCCTTCTTACCCCGTATCTTGATGTTACAGATTCTGTGGTCTGGGTGGGAGCAGCTTAGATAACTGGGATTCCCCTTTACCATCTTGTTCCCAGTCTTAGGATAAGAGCTGTATTCTAGGTGTAACAGGCCAAGAATACTGCAGCCCTCATTTTTCTTCCCCCTGATTGCTATTATGGGTGATGCTTCATGCCAGGATAGGCAAGTTGAAAGGGGTTACCAGTTACCCTAAAGTTCACACATGGAGTAGAGGTATTATTATACTAGAAGTAGGCCATTGTCTCTGTCCTTAACTGCAACGTAGTAAGCTAGTGTTCTTACCAAGGTAAAAGGCAGACCTTAAGGATTAGTAACTGGAGTTCTGCCTAAGGAAATAGACAGCATAGAGAAGTTCATGATAAACGAGGGAA
>NW_006159609.1:6014409-6022055 GCF_000334495.1 Tupaia belangeri chinensis
GGGAAAGAGGAATACAAGGACTCCTCTGGAATCACACTCACTTGCATGGTCTAGAAGGCTATACATTTACTTTAGGTTTAATCCTTAAGGGGCAATCAAAGTGGGAAGAGTTGAAAGCATTCTCCAAGTCATACAGGAATTCAAGAGCAAAAGGTAGAAGTCTTAGTGGCTCAAGAGATTTAAGTACAACCTCTGACTAAATACTGGATGAACAAAAAGCTCCTCTGCTCCGGGAGTGGCTCCAAGGTAGCTACTCAAAAATAAAAGCACATTCATCCTTGGTTGTCTGGAACCCATGTGCATGCCCAAAGCTATATACTTTTAGGAGCAGTATAGGATGGAACTTCTGAACTATTAGGTCGTTTGGAAAGTCATGACTTTTTTCCCTGTATTTTCCTGTGCAAAAATGTGTCATGAGTTCTCAGTATTAGTCCACGTCTAAATTCAGAACAAAATTATAAACTCCCTGAGCTATAAAACCTGTCTCCACATCCACAGGGACCCAATGGTAAAGGCTGAAAATCTTACTGGCTCAGGTGACTTAAGCACAACCTTCTTGCATGAGTATAAATGGCATATACTGACTCAGAAGTGATGCCTTGAGAGCCATGTTAAAAACCAAAGACAAGAGAAAAAATATTAAGTGACACTAGACAACTGAATCATCATGAAAAAATAGACTGCTCAATTAAAGGTAATGATTATGAGGTAATAATTTAAAAAACAGTATGATTGCCTACTTATTTTCCTTTAATCTCTTAACTGATTTAAAAAGTAATTGCATGAAACTATACCCACACATACACACATACACATATAATTGAATTATTGGGCCTTTAATATATAGAGATGTAATATATTTTACAATAATAGCACAAAGGGGTGATTGTGGAAATAAAGCTAATTTGGAGTGAGAAAATAACAGTAGATGATAACTCAAATCAAGAAGAATAAATAAAAAGGACAACAAATGATATATTAAAAGGTTAATATATTTTTAATAAAGAACTCTTTAACCTTCATTGAGCTTTTTTTGGACTTCTTTAAAAAACATGATTATATAAAACAATAAAAATAACAATTTACTATTGAGATTTTTTTTTACAGGTATATAGGCTTAATATGTATAGAAATGAGAGCATAAGAAGGGAAAGAAAATGGAATTATATAGGAGTAATAGTTCTAAATATTACTGGAATTTAGTATAAATTCACAATATATTCTGATGTTATGGTATCTATTGTAATGTTTGGAGCAAGCACTAAAGAAATAACAACAACAACAACAACAAGCTAATTCTATTCCCAGACACAAAAAAATATAATTAGAAAGAGACCAACCAACAGCAAAATATAATTAGAAAGAGACCAACCAGCCCTTCGCTTCTCCCAGGGGAGAAAAATAGTTAAGTTATGCCTGCCTGGCACCCCTTTATTTTTCCAGGGGTATTTCTAGAAGACTGACTCTGTCTTGTAAGTCTTGTAGCTCTAACAGGTCTGGCATAGTCTTATCACCTGAGGAAGAACAGAGTTGGTTGTTTGGCCTGGTAGACTCCATAATTCCTCCACTTGCCAGCACAGAACAGACAGACAAAAGATATTCCATATTTCAGCTTTTCTCTGTACAGAGAAACTGTGTATCTCTATGTTTAATACTCAGTCTTCTTAAAGGTTATCAAGAGAGCGAGTATGGCTTTCTAGTCTGGGAGGGTTGATAGGTCTGACTTAATCTAATTGCATGGGAAATAATGGCAATGACACTTTGGACTGTCAGATGCCATACCTTTGCCATCTTGCTCAGCACAGAAGAAGCAGACAAAAATCACAGATGCCTGCTTTTCCCGGGAAATGAGTTGTTAGAGGACTGCAGACTTCCTGGCCAGGCTGACTGGCAAGGTTTTTCTCCTATGTGAGTCCAATCTATGAAGACTGAAAGAGGTCTCTTCTATGTCTAGAGTGTAGACACGAACACCCAGAGTCATGGAAAGTGAAGATTCTGACAGAGAAGTTCCAAATGAAAGACAAGAGAAATCTTCAGATACCAATACTAAAAAATTGAAGTTATATAATTTGCTTGATAGAGACTTAAAAATAACTGCCATGAAAATACTCACTGAGGTCAAGAGAGCAATGCGTGAACAAAATTAAAATTTCAACAAAGATGAAAAATATTAAAAAGGGACAAATAGATATTGTGGAGCAAAAGACACAATAATTTAACTGTAAAATTCACTAGAAGGGTTAAATAACAGACTGGATCAGAGAAAAGAATCGGCAAACTCAAATTATTGGAACTTATTAAGGCAGAGGAACAAAATGAAAAAAAAAGAGTAAAGTAAGTGGAAGAGTCTTATGGGGCGCAATTAAGTGGGCCAATATAAACATTATGGAAATCTCAAAAGAGAGTGACAGATAAAGAATCAGAAAGTTTATTTTTTAAAAAAATGGCTGAAAACCTCCCACATCAGAAGAAAATGGAGGGACCAGAAGTTGGCGTAATGGCTATGTTGCTGAACTCCCATGTATTTGACTATGGTTTGAGTCCCAGACTCGGTGGCTTAAACTCAACACTGGGAGTGTGTGCTTGTGTACCCAAGATCTCAAGAGGAGAATGGAAGGGGGACCAGCAGTTAGCATAATGGTTATGTTGCCAGACTCCCACCGTAGTCCACTGCAGTTTGTGTCCCGGACCTGGTGGCTTAAAACTCACGCTGGGTGCGTTTGCGTGATTGCCCAAGATCCTGAGAGGAGAATGGAGGTCTAGGGATTGCGGCATGGTCATCCCCCCTGGGGGGTAATTTCTCGCTTTCTGTCTCTGTCTCTCTGTCTTTCTGGCGAGCACACGTGCCCTGTAGCAAAAACCCTCTCCTCCCAAAAAAAAAAAAAAAAAAAGATAGGATTGAGGTGTGGGCTACTCTCCTGGTGGGGGGTGATCTTTCACTTTTTGTCTTTCTGTCTCTGTCTTTCTGGTGAGCACACATGCCCTATAGCAAAAACCTCTCCAAAAAAAAAAAGAAGAAAATGGACATCCATATATTCATATTCAAAAAGCCTAAAGGATAACAAGATGAATGTAAATAAATCCACAATGTGAATTTATTCAAAACTCTTGAAGAGAGATTTTTGGTGCAGGTGGTAGGGCACAGCTGCACAGCTGTGTGATACTAGAACCATTTGGGAGACTTAGGTTCATATCCAGGGTTGACCTGAACATGCCTGGTATACCCACATGCTCTTGTGATTTTGGCTGATTGGAAGGGTATAGGGAGGATTGCAGTGTGGCAAGGTCTTGTTGATGTGCCTTTCTCTGTCTTGTAAAAGATACACTATGCTGGCATGACTACAAGTGAACTAGAATAGCTGTTCTATTATAAACTTCTTGGGCCTCTTTGACTCTTTTGCCAGAAAATTTACCTTAACTTTGCCTTATATATGCTTTAAAATATGTTTATATGATCATAGCATATGTAGCCATGGCCATCACTGCACTTTCTGTCAAATTTCTAAAGAAATCCTTTCTGAACTGTGATGCTATGTTAGATCTTCCTGATAATACTGTGAACAAGTATCAGGGAGTTTTTGATGATACTATATATAATTACTAAATGAATAATTATATATATAACCAGTATGTATGTGTATGTATGCATGTGTATGTGTGTGTGTATCTATATGTATGTATATATAGATATATACATATATCTATATATATATATATATATAACTTAATTGTGATGTCTCTCATCTAGTAGTAGTAAAGATCCTGTTAACAGCAGGTACCAAGTTACCCTTGTTGTTTTTTATGTCCCCAACACCCAAACCTGGCATATTTTAGTTGAGTTTATTGAAATATGTGACTAAACCATGTGGAAATGATTCCAAGAATCTATAGAAAAGTTACCTGTAGTGGAGAAATGACAGGATTCTCCTCCATTTCTTTTTTTTTTTAACGTTTCTGTAGAGCATGTGTTCTCCCAGGAGAGAGATAAAGAGAGAGGGAAAGTGAGAAATCACACCGCCCCAGGGCAGATGACTTCACTGCAATCCCTTTTCCTAGATTCTCCTCTCAGGAGTTTGGCTTCCATGTATACACAATCAGCCTGTTTTCCAAGCTGCCAGGTCCAGGATGTGAACTGCACAGTTCAGGCATGTGGGATTCAGCTGTCTCAACCATCATACTACTGACTAGCCCTCCTCCAACTTTTATGAGCCACCAACTGCACAAGTAAAAGTTCTTTGTAGTCAATGTTTTTGAAAGGTGCATAATTGTATCAGGATCAGTGAAGACATTAAAAAAATACAGATTCCCAGGTCCTGTCCTAAGAGATCATCTTGGCAACTCAGAATGGGCCTTTGAAAATACCTTTAAACAAATTATTTATGTGTTTTTTTTTCCCCCTTTAGGTTTACTTCTTTCTGTGGTTTTTTTTTTTTTTTTGAGACATTTTCTTTCACCTTTGAAAAACAGGAACCTTTTTTTGGAGAGGTTTTTGTTATAGGGCGCATGCCCTCGCCAGAGAGACAGAGAGAGACAGAGAAATAGAAAGCAAGAAACCATCCCCCAGGGGGAATGGCCACACCACAATCCCTTCTCCTTTTTTTTTTTGCTATAGGGCACTTGCACTCGCCAGAAAGACAGAGAGAAACAGAGAGATAGAAAACGAGAAATCATCCCCAAGGGGGGGGATGGCCATGCTGCAACCCTTCTCCTCCATGCTCCTCTCGGGATCTTCAGCACGCACGCACACGTGCCCAGCATGAGTTTAAGCCACAGGTCTGGGACTCGAACCACGGTCAGCTACATGGGAGTTCAGCAACATAGCCATTACGCTAACTGCTGGTCTCTCTTTAGGTTTACCTCTACTGGAAGTGCTCATATTACCATAGATGATTGAAGAAATATTTGCTAAGACTGTAGTTGAAGAATGGGCACTGAGAAGACAGAAAATGGTAGAAGAGAGAGAAGGAAATATTAAATGTAGATTTAACTGGTATAAAAACAGCAACAGAAATGAATTTGGTGCATTTAGTGAACTGGAGCACACAGCTGAGGCTACAATAGACCAGAAAGATGAAGCAGGGCATGCCATGGGGATGCACAATTAGGCATTCTCCAGGTCACAGACACTTTGCATGTCATGAGAAGATATTTAAATTGCAACCTATAGATTTCACTTAAGAGTGCAAAAACTGTCAATCTGAAAATCAAAAGGCAAAAGGAATAATTTTCATCTTTGACTACTGATGCACATGGCCGGGAAGAACTCAAAAGAACGATCTACCTGATTCTTATGACTCAGAGACACTTTTTGCCAGGAGAAAACAAACAAACAAATAAAAAACACAAAAAACTTTTGAGTACACACTCCTCATTGAACAGAAGAAATTGCCTCAAGACAGGTGATTTTTTTTCAGAGTTAAACAATTATTAGGTTTTGGCAGAGCTGGAATTAAACCGAGATATCTTAGTTTGTGGCCTAGTACTTTGAGTTATGCATTAAGCTTTATAAATAATACTTTGCATTTATCTCAATTGACAGTTAAACTTTTGACCACTGACTAAATACTCTGGATAAAAAGATATCCAGATTGTCCTAGTAATTTTGATGTATAAACTTCCCCAAATACATCACCTTCGGTAAAGCCTTCTTATTTTGGACTTATCTTTGTAGACTTATTCTTGGAAAGAAAAAACTTTTCATTATATTAAGGTAAAATTATACCCTCCAAGACCGAATATTTATGTGATTTACATATAATGTATAATCTAATATGTATGTGTATGTGTATACACATTATAATAAATGCTCATACAGCCCTATCAATAATATATCATGTGCAAATTAGTGTCTGAATTAATGTTGTGTGGCTGGAGCTTGAAAAAAGAAACCAATTTTATTACATAATAAAATGTTTTTAATTGTTGGAGTAGAACAGCTTTATTACATACCATTACTTTTGAAAACACCAACCTTTCCATTGATCAAAGAATGTTAACAGTCACAGTGAGAAAGAAAAGCTAAGGAATAAACACTCCTGAAAGGGTGGAAGAAAGTGAAATATAGTAACACAAGTATGGTTTTAGACACAAAATGGAACATAATTAAGGAGCAGGTTTATAGCAGAGCTTACACACATTCAGGTTTTTGAAGTTAGTTGTTTATATCAAGAACTTTGAAGTGTTAGCTTGTGTTCATATTTTAATTCAGAAATGAGAGCATCCATAAAGCTACTAAATCAGATTTCAAAATAGTAAACCTAGACTCATTCTCTTTCCTTCTCTTGGTACTTTAATTAAAGACACCTTTGATGCTGTGTATAAGCAACACGTTAGATTTAAAATCAAAGATAGTTATTTACAGGAAGTCTTCTATGTTAATATGTCAGTCTTTTTAGAGAATATATATGAGTGTGTGTGTGTGTGTGTGTGTGTATGTACATATATATATATATGATGAAAGCTAATATCTACAAATGATGATTTATAGTAATGATTTGCAAGAAACTACAGTTATAATGAACTTTCAAAATTTTTTTTAGCTTTAAATGTCATAATTCATTTTCTCTTTCTGGGGACTGATTGGACATACTCATTCATCCCAGAAATATTTATTGAAAGAATAATATGTGCAAGGCACAATGTTCACAAGACAGATTCAGTCCCTGTTATGATAGAATAAACATTCTAATGGGGAGACAGGTATTAAATGAGTAGTCAGATTGGAACTTTGTAGAATTCAGTTCTTTTTAATCTGTAAAATAGAAATAATATCTTTCCTGGTTCTTCTACATGACAAATGAAATGATTATGAATTTTTTTTAGAAAGTTAAAAGTGCACCTTGACCAGAATTAAATAAATGGGTATTGAACAGATTACATTAAAATTTTTAAGCTTTCTTCCTTCTTTGTTTATAAGGAAAGAAAATTTATATTAAAAATTATTTGCTCAGAATAAGACAGCACATTTTAGAATTGAGGTCTATGCTGGTTTTGCTGATTGCTGCTAGGTGAATGATTTTGTATAAAAATTTTTCATAGACAGAAAAACACATGATGCTTTTAATTTTAATCTTTATTTCTGCATTCAGCCATTAATGTATCTTTGCTTTGTGTCTGAATGATTATGTCATGATTTAACCGAGATCTTCCTATAAAGGAATCGTAGCCTCAGGTATTGGCGATTAATTACTCTGGGCTGTATCATAAAATCATAGACAAAAAGTCTTAAAGGTGAGAAATGGTTAGTGATGTTAGGAAAGCTGAAGCTAAAGGGAGGATGTTTTTGTTGACAGTAGATATAAATCCCCCAGCCCTCTCTGCCCAACACTTATCTTATTATCACGTGTTATTAACAGAAGAACTTTTCTGTTAATAAGTAAAGAACTTTTTGAAAATGGGACCATTTATTCATTTATTTGATGGGCTTTAAATAGAAAAAGGGGAACTTGGAAGAGCAGGGAAAAAAGCATAAAACAAAAAACAAGAAGAAAAAAGAATATATATATGAGGCTTAGAAAACTCTGGAATAGCTTTGAGTCAGAGCAAAAGTGAAAAGCATTTACCCAAGGGTTCTCTCTCATAGAGTCAGGTGTATAATTGCCCTGAAAAGCTGAAAGAAGGTTTGGAGAATGGAATTGTATGGTTCC
>NW_006159609.1:6022086-6072132 GCF_000334495.1 Tupaia belangeri chinensis
AATGACATTGATGCATTGGAGAAAGTGAATGAAAGGGTGTGGGTGATTAATCTTCAATGGATGACAAAGGATGAAAGCCAGAGGGGAATTTTGGCAACATGCAAGAAACTTTTATCTATTGAAGTCCAGAAAAAACAAAACAAAACAAAAATAAAAACAAATAACTAAGGATCAGGCTAGGGGATTTATGAGAATAATAGAGCTTCAAGAGTATTGAAGTTTTAGACCCCCACTAAGTTTACAATGTCAAAATCACAGTCCTAGGTTAAAAAACAAAACAAAACAAAACAAAAACAAAAACAAACAAACAAACAAAAAAAACATGTAGAACTCTGAATTTTAGGATGAAGTTATTAGGGTTGATGTACTTAAACACCTTGACACTCTGAATCTGTAGTTGCAGTAGTGAATCATCACTTGCTGTTAGAGGCTAGTGCTTCCCAGCTTCACTTTACTTGAAGACAATGCTTATGCCTTTATGTTGTAGACCAGCATGTGCTTCCTTGATGATCTACTCTTCTATATCTACTTTTTTTTTTCTTTTTTTGAGAGTTTTTTGCTATAGGGCATGTGTGTTAGCCAGAAAGACAGAGACAGCAAGAAACCGCCCCACCCCCTTGGGGGGGATAGCCATGCCACAATTCCTTCTCCTCCATTCTCCTCTCGGGATTTTGGGCATGCATGCACATATGCCCGGCATGAGTTTAAGCCACTGGGTCCGGGACTCGAACTGCAGTCAACTATATGGGAGTCCAGTGACATAGCCATTATGCCAACTGCTGGTCCCCATCTACTTTTGACTATATAGTCAATAATGAGTATCAAGTCAGACCATAAGAAAGTTCAGGAAAGTGCTAGTCTATTGTGGGAAGAAAGAGATACTATATTGAAGGAGCTACAGAGCCTACTTAACTTTTACCAGAAAGATTTGGGAATATGTATGGGATTGCATCCTGAGGGTACTGAGTCTAGGGGGGTGAAATAATAAGTTTGGTTAAGGGAAAATAGTTTGCCTTGATATGTGATTTAAAACACTGTGTACGAGCTAAGAAGGTGAGCCAAGAAGCTACTAAATAGCTCTTGGAAGTTTGGAAAAAGTGATGACCTACAGAGGCAAAACAGAAGTGTCATAACTCTTGTATCAAGTGGTAGTAAGTGGAATCACAAGGCAGTGAAGTGAGTGTGTTAGAATGAATGGAACCAAGGAGTATTCCATGCGGTTTGGGAGAGCCCATGAGGATCTTATTGGCTAAAGCAAATATTCTAGTGAGAGAGTCCCCACCATCTTTAGGAAGTCAAGGGTGGCTATCCACTCTAGGCCATGACTGATAGGAGGCTCTACACAGTAGGGCCAGGGAATGATATATTGGGTTGTTGGAAAAGTCATGATGCGTTTTTGCATAGAAAAACAGAAAAAATAAGAAATGACTTTTCTGACGGCCCAATATTTGGCATCTACATGGTCACTGAGGCTTCTGTGGAAGTCCTTTGCATGATTTACTTGTAAATACATAGGTTAGCATACACAATTTGGGGAGGGAATAGTAATCAAGATCTAAGACCCCTCCAGGATTAAGGGTCTCTGCGCCAAATAAGTCATTAGACCAGCAGAGGTAAAAGGTGAGAGTGAGAGGCATCTAGAATAGAAGGAAGTGACATTGGGCGTAAGTTTTAGCCTCAAGACCAATTACAATAGTGGAGAATGTAATATTTCTTTTAGACATTTTCCTTGGAAAAACAACCAACCAGAATCCTGGAAGAATTGTTCCCAGAGTTTGTTATATAAAGCAGGCATTTCTAAGTGGCACAAGGAATAGACTGTAGAGGTTTTGTGTTGTTTCATTAATCTCCCCTCCAGGACAGAGACATTAACTTCTTCCTGCTGCAGGGAGTATGGTGGCTTCTAGCTCTTAGCAGAATCCCTCTGTATGAGTCACTCTTAGCTGAGAGGAGCAGGTTTGCCCAATGCTATTTCTTTCTTTTTCTTTTTTTGGAGAGGTTTTTGCTATAGGGCACGTGCGCTCGCCAGACAGACAGAGAGAGACAGAGACAGAAAGCGAGAAATCACCCCCCAGGGGGGATGGTCACGCTGCAATCCCTTCTCCTCCATTCTCCTCTCGGGATCTTGGGCACGCACGCACATGCGCCCGGCGTGAGTTTTAAGCCACCAGGTCCGGGACGTGAACCCCAGTCGACTATGTGGGAGTCCAGTGACATAGCCATTATGCTAACTGCTGGTTCCCCCAATGCTATTTCTTTTTAACAGCCTACTTTCAGTTACTTGTCAGCTTGGGGATGTAAAGTCGTCTTCATTTTGGTTCAAGGTTGGACCACTCTGAAAGGCAATGCTAGCTGCTTGTGGGTCAGCTGAGATCTTTTAGCAACCAAATCACTTTGTAGTTTGCTCCTTCAATCCTTGCTTCCTTCACTGTCCACATGTGTTGATCTTAAGTATTCATGCTAATAATCTTCCCACATGCTAATCTTCCTGTCATAGTATGTTTCCTGAAGAAATTCTGATATAAGCTATTTTGAAATTTTTTGAAACATTAGTTTATTATGATAGGAGATAGATATAAAACTCACCTATACCCATAACTAAGCTAACATTTCCATGTAGACAACAGTAGCATTGATTCTATGGCATCATGGGATGCCATAGGGCTTTCCTGGTGACCTAATACTTAGTGATGTCTTTCTAAGAGTAACTGCTAACCAAATATTTGTTGAATACCTGAATAAACAGACAAAATATATTAATGAAACAGTGAAGGACCTACTGCGGTCCCTGGGACATATTGAGAAATCAATACAATATAACCCATTTGTGATTATTAGATGTTGTGATTAGGATAAAATGATCACCTGGTTTTTGCTCATTTTTATTAGGCATTATTTTGATACAGAACAAATCTATTTCATAAATAAAATCGACCAGACACAGAAAAAAATACTAAATAATTTCATTTATAGGTGGAATCTTTTAAAAGTTTACATTGGGGCCAATGGATGCGTAGGGGTTAAAGTGCAGGACTCCCGTGTGGTCAACTACAATTCGAGTCTAGGACCTGGTGGCTTGAAACTCAGCTCTGGGTATGTGTGCATGTGTACTCAAATTCCCAAGAGGAGAATGGAGGAGAAGGGATTGTGGCATGGCCATCCCCCTGGGGGTTGATTTCTCACTTTCTGTCTCTGTCTCTCCATTGAGCACACATGCCCTATTCCAAAAATCTCTCTCAAAATAAATAAATAAAAGTTTAACTTACATGAGCAAAGAGCAGCATGCTGTTTTCCAGAAACAGACAAATGGAGGAATGTTGGTAGAGAGTATAAGTAAACATTCAGTTACGCAGGATGAATATGTTGTGGAGATCTAACATTCAGCACGTTGGTTCGTATTCCAAGTATACAATACAGTATTATATGATTGAAATTTTCTGAGAGTTGATCTTAAGTGTTCTCAGCAGATAAACAAAAAGCTGTAATATTTTTAGGTGATAGATATGTTAATTAGCTTGATGGCAGTCGTATTTTACAATTTATATTGTACCAAAACATCACATTGAACCCCTTTTATGCAATTGACAGTTGTTAGATGTATTTTAGTAAAGCTGAAGGGAAGAAAGTGAGTCTAGTTAGTTTATTGATAAGCATATCGTGACTTCCTAACATGAGTCAGAAACTATGTTAAGATTCCGAGGGTACAGAGATAAATAAAACATAGTCTTTGGCATCAAGCATCTTACATTCTACTGAGTAATCTTGGAATGTGAATTAGTGGAAGGAGAATTCATTTGCATGGAAGTTACTAAATTATTAAGAGAAAGAGTTAAATTATTTTAAAATATTTTAAACTGTGAATGATACATTTCAAAATTAGATGAAAATACACCAAAATGCAAGCCTGATACATAGCAAAATTAGATGAAAATACACCAAAATGCAATAGCATTTTCTTTCAAAACATGCAAGTGTTTTTTTCTTCAGATTCCTTATATTGCCAGAATTTTTGAAAAATTTTTATTATTATTATTTTACTGTAATGACTACTGGCTTTTAATTTATGTTCTAGATGTATATTTGCCCAGACTTTTATGTGTATTGTATTTTAGTTACTTTCATGGTGTGGTTTGTGTTTTGTTAGTGATTTATCAAATTTTTGATTTTTTTTTTTAGTAACCTCCCTCAAGGGATAATTTAAATACAATAATGCATTGAGGCCAGATGGTGGCATAGCACTAAAACATGATGCTTGGCAGGCTGTCCATGTTGTTATTTCTGAAAGATTCCCAGTTCAAAACCAGACCTCAGTGAGGGTTAGGCCCGTGCTTGCCCAGTATTGGGGCTAGATGAAGGGAAGGGGTGTATTGTCATGTTGAGACCCTGTTGGGGGTGCTGTCTCTCTCTTTCTCCTTCTCTGTCTGACTTGTTCATGGATGAAATGAACAAATAAACTTAATTAAATAGTCACATAACACTTAACAAGGATTTGTTCTTTTTTTTATAATTATTCATTTAGTTTTATTTATTATCATTATTACTTTCTGATACTCAATCCATGGTTGGCCATGTAGACTCAGCCCTGTAACCACCCACCATGTCACCAGCTGGTCCCCAACAGAGTTATGTTCTAAAAAATATGTTGTTAAGCAATTTGTCCTTGTATGAACATGTAGAGTATACTTACACAAACCTGGATGGTCTAGCCTACTGCAGACCCTGGCTATATCATGGGCTGTTACCATCTCATGGGACTGCTCCCATGCATGCTGTCTGTCATGGACCAAAATGGTGTTTTGCAGGACATGACTATATTCTTTTATTTTCCATCCCTTATAGAATCTCAGAATAGTGTAGTATCTACCTTCATCTTATTGTGAAATTTATAATAATGTTGTTAAAATATAAAAGGTTAATATTTCTGTATTTAAAACTAGAGAACATTCAGAAATAGTTCTACATTTATAATATGTAAAATTACCTTTACCACACAATTAATTTATGATTCATTGAATAGCTCTGATTTTGAATACAGATAAATTTATTAAAATGCATGGACTATAATTTAATGAGTGGTTAGTTGACAGTGTTCCCAATCCTCCATTGTTGAACTTTAAAAATATGTTTTAATGAACAATTATCATTTTGCATTCAGAAAGCACATCATTAAGCAAATAGCTAGAAAGGTTATATTACCCAGATCAAGTATATTTTTCTGTTTTCCTAGTGATAGAAACCAAGACACTTGTCTTATGAAAACTAGCCCAGTGAGCAGAATTTGTTATTTTTGAACTTGTTTCTATTGCTCCAGTATAGCAAAGACTACATGTACATTTTCAGAACTAGTTATGGATATATGGGCTTAATTATGTTACTTTCAAATTAGATTTTTATTCCTTTTTTATTTTATGAGTTTCTTATTTACATTTGATTGCTGTACATCTTTGTAGCATTCAATATGGGTTTTCTTTTTTTCTGAGAGGATTTTGCTATAGGGTATGTGCGTTCTCCAAAAAGACAGAGACAGAGACATAAAGTGAGAAATCACCCCCTGGGGGGGATGGCCACATTGCAGTCCCTTCTCCTTCATTCTCCTCTCGTGATCTTGGGCACGCATGCACACCTGCCCAGTGTGAGTTTAAGCCACCAGGTCTGAGACTAGAACCATGTTCGACTATGCAGGAGTCCAGCGACATAGCTATTACACCAATTGCTGGCCCCACAATATGGTTTTTCAAGGCATGCATGTGGTGCATGGTAGTCAAATAAAAGATATGATATATTTCATTTTCAACAGAGAATTTTGCATTCTTGTGTCTGTTAAATGTTTTTCTCCTGCCCTGCTCCCACTCCTTACTATCCATCCCCTCTAAAGCAGTTTTTGGTGTCTACACTTGCCCTCCCTGGTGTATCTTCATATTTTTCTATTTCTGCCATAGAGTGCAGAAATTCACTTCCCTGCCCATCCTTGTCTTCCAACTCATTCTTTCCTGGTCATTTCTAAAGATGAAAACAGTAGCCTACTGGGCCAGCAGGTGCCATAGTGATTAAGGCACTGGGCTTCCACAGGGCTGACCACGATTCAAGTTCTGGCCCTGGAGGCTTGTTTTCTCCCTTTCCCTCTCTATCTGGCCAAATTAAAACATAATCATAATGAATAAAATAAAATAAATAAATCTTTAAAAGTTAGCTTACTGTGTTTAAACTTACAAGCCCAAAGGGAAGTTGCCTATAATTTATAATGTCCTATTTGTACATTTTATGAACATGAGATATCAGGCTTTTCTGGTATTAATATCCTATGATATACAGTGCACTGCATTGGCTGACTTACAGTTGGACAAGGGTAGTATATAGCTAGCTGTAATGATGCATTGGGTTGCTTTAGTTTATTCTCTCCTTATTCTTCCTTGAACAAAACATTGCATATTTTCTATCAAGTACTATGCTAAACCTTAACAAAACAAAGGTGATAAAAGAACATTTAATACCTTCAGAGAGCTTTGTACTTACGGAAAAAATTTGCAAATTAACAATTATGTATTGAGTGATAAGTGTCAGTAATAGAAACTCTAATAATATAAAGAATATTCCATTCTAGTTGGGAAAAAATGAGAGAGAGATGGAAATGATTAAGGTATGGGGCCAGATAGGTTGAACAGGGCTAGTTATACATACAATATAGGGGATGCTGTTAGGGAAGTAATTTGTATAGAGGGCAGCCATGAACATTCTGTGCCATATTTTATGTAATGGAGGGATGTTGGTAATGTACAATTGGCTTTGGAAGAGTTAGCAATTAGATCTGGTTTTTAAGATGGTGGTTAGATTAACAGGTTAACCATTGAATAATTTCAGAGTGCTTTTTTACCTATTGTATTATAACCGAGTGGATGTCAATTTGTCTTTTGTTCCCTAAACATATATTCCATTTTGTGCGTTCTCATCACAACCTCTTAATTTATTCTGACAACTCCTCAGAGACTTCTCAAGAAGAAAAATCTATTTGTGTATATGAGGAGTTCAGTCTTCCACACAGTTCTAGAACATAGTTAATCCAAAGAACTTTGGCTACTCCTATAGCGAACCAGCGTCTTCTTTCACTGACACTTTTTGTACAGAAGCCAGATCCTACCCTAAAGCCAGTGTTAAAGAGGTAACATGCTCTACCATGTGAGTGTGTGTGCATTGGAGAACACTGCAATGAGAATTAGGACAGAATGACTCTTCTTTTTTCATATATATGTATGGTAACATTCTCAGGTAATGTTTTCATATTCTTAGATATGAAAACATTCTTATATAAATACATGAGAAAATTCTTAGAAAAACTTGTAAATTGAATTTATGCTTAGTGGATATGTGGATAATTTTTTTTAAAAAGGTTTTTCTATAGGGCACATGTGCTTGTTGGAGAGAGACAGGAGAGATAGTGAGAGGGAAAGTGGAAAATGAGAAATCATCCCCGGGGTGATGGCCATGCTGGAATCCTTCTTCCTCCATTTTCCTCTCAGACTTTTGGGACACACATACATGTACTGGCTGTGATTTTCAAGCCGTAGGGTCCAGGACTTGAACTGTGATTAACCATGTGGTTAACCATGTGGTCTAGTACCTTCACCACTACACTACCTCCTGGCCTCAATAAATTTTTATAGTAAAGTTAATTTCTTTATTTTTAGTATGTGTTTTATATATCATTTAGAATTTATTCTGGACATATATAACAGAACACCAAACATAAAAAAGGTTGAAATTTATTCTCTCTCAACATAAAATAAGCTCAGAGGCATGTAGGTCAAGCTGGTGTAATGGCTGAGGTCCTCAGTACCCAGACTCTTTCTCTTTCTCTCTGTGTAACGCTTTCACATGTAGGACTACCTTATATTTCAAAATGGTTGCTGGAACTCCAGCCATTTTTCATTATTTTAGGCCGTGTGAAGGAGAAAGGAGAGAAAGGCAAAGGGCACTTCTTGTGAGATGAGTCAATCTTCCTAAAATTTGCTAAATACAATTGTCCTAGAAATTCTGTATAACTCTTATTTGTATCTGGTGGCTAGAACTTGCCACATGTCAAAAGCAGTGGCAAGAGAGGATGGTTAATTTAGTAACTAGGTGCATTGCAGGCTCAAATAAAATGGAATTACTAAGGAAAACAGGAAAAACAAATTTTGCATGGGAAATGACCATTTTTAACCATAAATGGGTATTTCTGCCTACACATAGCAGAAAGCACAACTAAAATTGACTGCCATGACTTTTTTCTTTTTGACATTTCAGGTAACATTAACTAACAATCTGGTTGGTTCAGGGTTCAGGGGTCAGCATCACTCTGTCATTCTCAATGCTCGCATATCCTCTTGAGAGCTTTCTTTATGGTCCAGTTCCTCATAAGACAAGCAAGTCCAGAGGCAGAGAAGATGTTTCCTCTATTTATGAATTAAGAAAAAATTCCCCAAGACAATGCAGTAAAGAAAAAGATGGCTCAGCTTTTCCGTAGCCTTTTCACTATTTTTTTGTCTAGTATCACATCCCGCACTCAGGTCTGCAGGGCCAGCTACATACTGGATCATCGGAAAAGTTGTCAAGTATTTTTCTGATTTTCTAATGCAAAAATGTGTCATGACTTTTTTGACGACCCAATAATTTGCAGGGCCAAAGCAAAATGAAAATGTAGGACTCCTTGTGCAAAATTAAGAATTTTGAGATCAAGGTGGCAAAACATTAAACCAGGCATGAGCTCTTCTAAGTATGCCTGTGGAGTTCGTCCTTTATGCCTGAACCTGTCAGCTGGCAAGGAGAGGAAGTTGAGCATGATTAACTTGAATCTACAAAGATTCACACCCTGGGCTGGAAGGCATTTTGCCTCCATGAAAGGTATGCTTTTATGTAGAAGAAAGGAAACAAACTCAGGGTTCTTTTGGGAAGGAAAATAGTACCAATACTTATTGTATGGGCAATCCTGGGTTGTCACCCAGGGTATTATTAAGAATGCGGAGTTATCTTCTCCTGGAGGGAGAAAACTATGTTGATGCCAACTGTCATAAATCATGTTGAAAGCATATCTGATTATTTAAAATAACTTATATTTAAAGATTTAAAAAGTAATAAAAAATATCTGCTATTAATAATTTTGATTTTCAATTATTCATAACCAATAATGGGTGAATATACATAGATATACTTCTTGTGAATTATGTAATTATGAAATTTACATACTTAAATACCTATTAGTATGGAAGAAAATCCCAGCTCGATGACAGACAGGAGTTGTGATAAAAACATTTATGTATTTACTTATTAATTTATTTTATTTTACTTTAATTTATACATTCAATCACTATGTATCACTTAGCTTGTAAAGTGAATTTTCCAACATAAATAAATCTCATACCAGTCCAGGGGATACTATATACATTATTATCAACAGATAATAATCCATTTTTGTGTATTCCATAAATATCTTGCCTTTCTATTTTTCTCCTTAATTTCTTTCCTCCTTCTCCCACCCTCTTCCCATACTATCTGGTATCTATAACCATTTTCAATATTTCTGTATCCCAGGGAACCAGCAGTTAGCGTAATGGTTATGTCGCTGGACTCCCACGTAGGCGATCGCGGTTTGTGTCCCAGACCCGGTGGCTTAGAACTCACGCTGGGCATGTGTGCATGCGTGCCCAAGATCCTGAGAGGAGAATGGAGGAGAAGGGATTGTGGCGTAACCATCTCCCTTGGGGGTTGATTTCTTGCTTTCTGTCTCTATGTCTCTCTCTCTCTGTCTGGCGAGTGCATGTGCCCTATAGCAAAAACCTCTCAAAAAAAAAATTTCTATATTCTCAAATCTTTCAGTTTCAGCCACAGAGTTCGGACAGTCGGTATATATTAAGTGGAGACATACATTGTCTCTCCTTTATAGCCTGACTTGCTTCACTCAGCAGTAAATCTTCCATATTTGTCCACTTTCTATGAAAAGTCAGGGTTTTTTTTTTTTTTTTTTAATGGTTGAGTAGTATTCCATAGAGTATATGTGCTACACTTCTCACTCTTTCAATCCATTCTTCGGGTCATGGACATTTAGATTGGATCAGAACTTTTTTCTGAGGCAGATTATAAGGTCTATGAGCAGCAGAAAGTTCCAAAGGAGTTTTAATCAGCTGTAGTGAGTGGACTTTGATTCTCTAGATTTCAGAATTAGGCTTTCTCCAAATTAGATATTGTCTCAGATTGTGACTAGATAAGGTGAAGTAGGAAAGAAGGCACTATCACCTATTGAATATCTATTGTCTACCAGATCGTTTACTCATCGTACTCCATTTAATGCATATGGAATTTTATTAAATAGGTTTTACTTTTCTCACTTTGTAGATTAGGATATAAGTTAATCGTCTTTGAGAAGGGCTAGTGAAGAGAGCCAGGATATAAACTCAGGTGCATCTGACATCAGATGTCAGACTCTTCCTATTATTCTAAAAACAATATGAATTTTAAATTCTAGACTTGTTTTTAGAAATATTTTATCCTGAATCATGGAAAGCTGTAATCTCATTGGCACATTTTTATCTAAAGCTGCTCTGTCTTTTCAAAACAGTTTTTCTTTATCATCTTGTAAATAAATTAAAGTTGAGTTTTTGTTATAAGTATGGGCAAATTAAGATGGAAAGAAATTCCATCTTAAATGTTTCAGAGGAGACTTAGTAGGGAAAATTATAGGAACACATAAAAAATAAACTTAATTATGAAGGGCCTGGTAAGAACTGACATGTGTCTTTGGGATGAAAACACTAAGAAAGATAAATGAACATACCTATCATTGGGTGAAAAAAGGGATCTAAGGGACATGATAAGGAAATGAAAGGATAATCAAGCACTAGTGGGATGTTTTCTGTGTAGTTCTTTAAGAATAAAAAATAATCTTATCTCTGCCTGACTCATAAAATATTAAGGCTAGAGTTGAGTGACAGGTATTCAGAAGAATTGTGTTTAAGACAGAAGGCACCACATAGCAGTGGTTTTTCTATGTTTTATCAGACAGTGATAGAAATTGGTTAGGGTCATTGTTATTTTATTATATTGAATTGTGTCCCCCCAAAATCCACCTGTTGGAGTACCCTGGAAAGTGACCTTTAAAAATAAGGTTGTTGCAGATATAATAAGTTAACTTAAGATAATGAGATAATTAAAATAAGCTTTAATCTAATATGACTGGTTTCCTTATAAAAGAGAAAATTTGGACACAGAAAATACAGATAGAAGGAAGTTTATGTGAAGAGACATGGATCGCTACAGTGATTTTTTTGTTTTATTTTGTTTTTCTGCTGTATTTAATCTGCATTCGGATTTACCCATTGAATTATTTATTTTGGTTTTCATATTTTCCAGTTCTTGCATATTGATTGCATTTTTTAGGTCAATAATTTCTAGCTACCTCTGAAAATTTTATGCTTGTCTTTTATTCCTTGGGTGTTACATCATAATAGTTTTACAAAATAAGATACCTTCAAATTGTGTCCATTTCTGTTATTGCTTTACTCCTCTGCTGGTTTTACCTCTTCTTACCAATTGCCTAGTATACCTGCTTTATGTTGGTCTTATATTTAAAAATTTATTACTGGATTGGTCTGAGAAGTATTTCATGATGGGCAAAGTATTTTTACAAGCAAAATGAGAAATAGCAATTGACTGTTTTAAAAAATAATTAGAATAATAAAAATAATGATTGGGGAAAACATAGAAAAGATATTGAATGTTGAGGTGAGGAGATTAATGTCTCTGTACTGACGGACATGCATGGCATTCCCTTTTGAAAAAACAATGTAATACACTGTAAAGTTATATGTAATCCAATGTAATATAAAGAAGATTATGATGATGATAATAAAAATAAAATTAAAATTAAAAAAAATTTTATTGAAAAAAATAATAATTCGAAATATAGGATACTAGCCTCCTCTTCTGGAGAAGGGGAGCATCATGTGTGTTTGCATCAGTGGTGACAAGGTTCCCAAGTTCCAGGTTTTAAGTTTTCTGCACTAGTCAGGTGATGTGAGCCAAAGTGAAAAGAGTTAAGTACTGTGTTTTTTTTTTTTTGGAGAGATTTTCACTGTAGGGCGCGTGCGCTCGCCAGACAGACAGAGAGAGACATAGAGACAGAAAGCGAGAAATCACCCCCCAGGGGGGATGGTCACGCCGCAATCCCTTCTCCTCCATTCTCCTCTCGGGATCTTGGGCACGCACGCACACGCGCCCGGCGTGAGTTTTAAGCCACCGGGTCCGGGACACGAACTGTGGTCGACTACGTGGGAGTCCAGCGACATAGCCATTACGCTAACTGCTGGTTCCCAGTACTGTGTTTTTGTTGTTTGGTTTGGTTTGGTTTCTCTATTTCCTTTGTGGTCCCATTATACAATAGATTTTTTTTTTTTTAAATCAGGCTCTACACATTTATCAGACTGAGATCCCAACTTTTGTCTGCTTGAGTATTCCAGGCAGCCCCCAAACAGATATCTCTCAGTGAAAAGCGAATGTCCCGAGTACTAAAACAATCTTTGGTGTTCTACTCTTTCTAGGTTCCTGACTTCTCCTGGGTCTTGGCCTTAGTAACTGCTTATTGTTATGGTAGCTTCTTAGTGCTCTTATGGAAGATATAATTTTTATTTCATTCACCTTCGAACAATATCTTCAGTTAAAGGGTTGCTCCAAATTACATGGCCTGTAATTACCTGAAGTAGAAGCCCTCAGTTTTCTTCCCATTACAAATTGCTCAAAATTTTCATGAAGCTTTAGAAACTATATAAAACAAGAACCTTTGTAGATAATTTTTAAACGTTAATTCTTTTCTTTAACTAGATTATAAATCCCTCAAAAGCAGACAGTTGAACTCTCCCTAATTATCTTCATTAGCAACACAGTGCCTAGTGGGTATTTAATAAATAGAATTTAAGAGTGAATTGGTAAATACAGCCTAATAAGTCTTAATTGAATGACAGATCATCACCCTCCAACAACCTTGAACACTGGCATGGGGCAAGCAGTAAAAGTATTCTGCTTCTGCTTTTGTTACGTACAAAACCCAACAGCAAGTACATGAACTAATATCAGTAATTCATTCGAATGCCAAATGTCTTCCTTTCCCTTTGTACAGGGGTCTTCAAATAGTTCATGGAAAATGCATATTTTGAAAAAAAACTATGCATGGGTTTCGGGGGGTTTTTTTTGGCATAAAAATAAATCCATGCTTGAATTCAATTTTTCCATGACATTTTTATAAAATCTCTTCATATCTAGGTGTAACTGTGTCAGTCTCTGATTTTTGTATACCACTGGAAGGATGAGGGTCACTGTAAAGCTTCTGAGAAATTCTAGAGATTATTATAAAATCAAACTCTAATGTTGAGTTCCTGCTCCTTTGAACCAGTTCATTTTATGTATCACCTCACCATCATACACATGTTCTCTACAGTGCCCATTCAGATATATTGGGTTGTCAGAAAAGTCATGAAGTATTTTTCTATGCAAAAATACGTTATGACTTTCTGACTCAGAGCAGACACCCTTCCATTATTCCTTACCGAAACCCACATGCTCACTCATATGTGAGTCTTCATATAATATAATTCATACTCCACATACAAATTTGCATTATGCTTATTTTTTCCTGTTTTTATAACTCTCTTATGTCATGAAAGATTATTTGAAAATTTATAAGCTCTGAATCACAGTCTCTGATATAAACATACTACATATATATATATGTATATATATATATATATATATATACACACACATAAACTTGTAAGTTTATTTATTTATTGAGAAAGAGAGAGAAAGAGAAATACCCTCAACAGGGTCTCATCCCACGATCCTCCCCCCATAACCTCTCAACCAGTCAGGATCATGGCATGTGTGGTACACACAGCATGAACAGGTAAACCTGGAAACTAAACCCTAATCTTCCATGTGGCTTCCAGCATTGCAGAGTGGAGAGTTAGGATTGTCCCACCATGGCTGGGTCTATTTAAGGAATCATAGTTTACTACAATTGTTACTCTCCTTTGGAAAAACTTAAAATGTTTCTTCTTCCTTTTGTAATACAAACTGTTGTGCAATAAATGTATGGATACATGTCTTTATCCCAGTGTTTTCTTAATGTGGGATTACTTCTAGGGGAAGAATTTCAAGTTACAGTGTGAGACTGGAAGCAGTTAGGCTTGTGTGTAACTGCATGTTAGGTAAAATGTATGCTCTCTATATGTAAACTGTGATGGCTGGTAAATTTCTTAAACTTTTCTAAATTTCCAAATGTTATAATTTTTTCATATTGTGAACATAAAGAAGTCTGCTTTAAAAAGGAGGAAAATTAGATTTAAACTAGTCTATATGTAAACTGTGATGGCTGGTAAATTTCTTAAACTTTTCTAAATTTCCAAATGTTATAATTTTTTCATATTGTGAACATAAAGAAGTCTGCTTTAAAAAGGAGGAAAATTAGATTTAAACTAGTCTATATGTAAACTGTGATGGCTGGTAAATTTCTTAAACTTTTCTAAATTTCCAAATGTTATAATTTTTTCATATTGTGAACATAAAGAAGTCTGCTTTAAAAAGGAGGAAAATTAGATTTAAACTAGTCTATATGTAAACTGTGATGGCTGGTAAATTTCTTAAACTTTTCTAAATTTCCAAATGTTATAATTTTTTCATATTGTGAACATAAAGAAGTCTGCTTTAAAAAGGAGGAAAATTAGATTTAAACTAGTCTATATGTAAACTGTGATGGCTGGTAAATTTCTTAAACTTTTCTAAATTTCCAAATGTTATAATTTTTTCATATTGTGAACATAAAGAAGTCTGCTTTAAAAAGGAGGAAAATTAGATTTAAACTAGTCTATATGTAAACTGTGATGGCTGGTAAATTTCTTAAACTTTTCTAAATTTCCAAATGTTATAATTTTTTCATATTGTGAACATAAAGAAGTCTGCTTTAAAAAGGAGGAAAATTAGATTTAAACTAGTCTATATGTAAACTGTGATGGCTGGTAAATTTCTTAAACTTTTCTAAATTTCCAAATGTTATAATTTTTTCATATTGTGAACATAAAGAAGTCTGCTTTAAAAAGGAGGAAAATTAGATTTAAACTAGTCTATATGTAAACTGTGATGGCTGGTAAATTTCTTAAACTTTTCTAAATTTCCAAATGTTATAATTTTTTCATATTGTGAACATAAAGAAGTCTGCTTTAAAAAGGAGGAAAATTAGATTTAAACTAGTCTATATGTAAACTGTGATGGCTGGTAAATTTCTTAAACTTTTCTAAATTTCCAAATGTTATAATTTTTTCATATTGTGAACATAAAGAAGTCTGCTTTAAAAAGGAGGAAAATTAGATTTAAACTAGTCTATATGTAAACTGTGATGGCTGGTAAATTTCTTAAACTTTTCTAAATTTCCAAATGTTATAATTTTTTCATATTGTGAACATAAAGAAGTCTGCTTTAAAAAGGAGGAAAATTAGATTTAAACTAGTCTATATGTAAACTGTGATGGCTGGTAAATTTCTTAAACTTTTCTAAATTTCCAAATGTTATAATTTTTTCATATTGTGAACATAAAGAAGTCTGCTTTAAAAAGGAGGAAAATTAGATTTAAACTAGTCTATATGTAAACTGTGATGGCTGGTAAATTTCTTAAACTTTTCTAAATTTCCAAATGTTATAATTTTTTCATATTGTGAACATAAAGAAGTCTGCTTTAAAAAGGAGGAAAATTAGATTTAAACTAGTCTATATGTAAACTGTGATGGCTGGTAAATTTCTTAAACTTTTCTAAATTTCCAAATGTTATAATTTTTTCATATTGTGAACATAAAGAAGTCTGCTTTAAAAAGGAGGAAAATTAGATTTAAACTAGTCTATATGTAAACTGTGATGGCTGGTAAATTTCTTAAACTTTTCTAAATTTCCAAATGTTATAATTTTTTCATATTGTGAACATAAAGAAGTCTGCTTTAAAAAGGAGGAAAATTAGATTTAAACTAGTCTATATGTAAACTGTGATGGCTGGTAAATTTCTTAAACTTTTCTAAATTTCCAAATGTTATAATTTTTTCATATTGTGAACATAAAGAAGTCTGCTTTAAAAAGGAGGAAAATTAGATTTAAACTAGTCTATATGTAAACTGTGATGGCTGGTAAATTTCTTAAACTTTTCTAAATTTCCAAATGTTATAATTTTTTCATATTGTGAACATAAAGAAGTCTGCTTTAAAAAGGAGGAAAATTAGATTTAAACTAGTCTATATGTAAACTGTGATGGCTGGTAAATTTCTTAAACTTTTCTAAATTTCCAAATGTTATAATTTTTTCATATTGTGAACATAAAGAAGTCTGCTTTAAAAAGGAGGAAAATTAGATTTAAACTAGTCTATATGTAAACTGTGATGGCTGGTAAATTTCTTAAACTTTTCTAAATTTCCAAATGTTATAATTTTTTCATATTGTGAACATAAAGAAGTCTGCTTTAAAAAGGAGGAAAATTAGATTTAAACTAGTCTATATGTAAACTGTGATGGCTGGTAAATTTCTTAAACTTTTCTAAATTTCCAAATGTTATAATTTTTTCATATTGTGAACATAAAGAAGTCTGCTTTAAAAAGGAGGAAAATTAGATTTAAACTAGTCTATATGTAAACTGTGATGGCTGGTAAATTTCTTAAACTTTTCTAAATTTCCAAATGTTATAATTTTTTCATATTGTGAACATAAAG
Organism: Tupaia belangeri chinensis; assembly: GCF_000334495.1. Classification (NCBI taxonomy): domain Eukaryota; kingdom Metazoa; phylum Chordata; class Mammalia; order Scandentia; family Tupaiidae; genus Tupaia; species Tupaia belangeri. Next base: position 6,038,850 of record NW_006159609.1, read on the forward strand.
AAGTCTGCTTTAAAAAGGAGGAAAATTAGATTTAAACTAGTCTATATGTAAACTGTGATGGCTGGTAAATTTCTTAAACTTTTCTAAATTTCCAAATGTTATAATTTTTTCATATTGTGAACATAAAGAAGTCTGCTTTAAAAAGGAGGAAAATTAGATTTAAACTAGTCTATATGTAAACTGTGATGGCTGGTAAATTTCTTAAACTTTTCTAAATTTCCAAATGTTATAATTTTTTCATATTGTGAACATAAAGAAGTCTGCTTTAAAAAGGAGGAAAATTAGATTTAAACTAGTCTATATGTAAACTGTGATGGCTGGTAAATTTCTTAAACTTTTCTAAATTTCCAAATGTTATAATTTTTTCATATTGTGAACATAAAGAAGTCTGCTTTAAAAAGGAGGAAAATTAGATTTAAACTAGTCTATATGTAAACTGTGATGGCTGGTAAATTTCTTAAACTTTTCTAAATTTCCAAATGTTATAATTTTTTCATATTGTGAACATAAAGAAGTCTGCTTTAAAAAGGAGGAAAATTAGATTTAAACTAGTCTATATGTAAACTGTGATGGCTGGTAAATTTCTTAAACTTTTCTAAATTTCCAAATGTTATAATTTTTTCATATTGTGAACATAAAGAAGTCTGCTTTAAAAAGGAGGAAAATTAGATTTAAACTAGTCTATATGTAAACTGTGATGGCTGGTAAATTTCTTAAACTTTTCTAAATTTCCAAATGTTATAATTTTTTCATATTGTGAACATAAAGAAGTCTGCTTTAAAAAGGAGGAAAATTAGATTTAAACTAGTCTATATGTAAACTGTGATGGCTGGTAAATTTCTTGAACTTTTCTAAATTTCCGAAGGTTATAATTTTTTCATATTGTGAACATATAGAAGTCTGCTTTAAAAAGGAGGAAAATTAGATTTAAACGTTAGCCCTGTCACTTTTTTTTTTTGTGATTAAATTGATTCCTATCCTTGCTCTAAGGCTCTGCTTCTATACATTAAAATGTAGATAATGACATTCTCCTTTCTTTTAGGATTGCTTTGATGATCAAATGTGGCGTAGATAAAACAGAACTTCAAGATTTGAAAGTACTCAACAAACTTGAAAAACATAAATTTTCATTTTCTTCCATTCGTCAGAAAACTCAGTTCCTTGGGTAAGTGGTAGTTTATTAATCTAGAGCAGTTAGATCTGACTTACTAGAAACAAGCATACCCTTATTGGATATGCAGAGATAGCAGAGAAGACTGTAAACCAATTCACAAAGAAAAAAGCACATAATATCTCCAGATTATGAACACACAGAGCTTGTCTGCTTATTTTTAAATGCCATGTTAAATCTGTTTTTGAAGGTGGAGGATGGTACTGATCAGAATAGAATTGACCTATCACTTTGACAGCCTAAACAGCATTACCACAAGGGTGGATAGCATTTTAAAATAATCGCACGTTACCATTAATCTGGCGCTGAGCATTCTCCCTGCCTGGGACAAAGGCTGTACAGCAGCTGGGATTCGGAGCCTAGTCAAGGCATCCAGCAGGTGTTTCTGACGCATCACGTACCTTTGGAACAGCATGGTCCTGCTTGATAACAGATGATATAAAGGCATCCTTCTTAGAGGGAGAGGTGGCTTGATGGAAAGCAGCACGGAGAAGGAAGAAAGGCAGATCCCTTCAAAGATAGCTCAACCCAGCCTAAACTTGCCTCCATTTCTTTCAACAAAAATAAAAATGTTTATCTTCCATGTGATCCATCACCAGAGGGTTACTGTTGTTTTACTGCGTAAACTATATTCAGTGCGATTTCAGTCCTGGACTGTGGGGTAGGGGATTCTGGGACAAAGTTGATATTCTAAACTTTTGTTTGATGAAAAAGTACACATGACCCTGGCTTCATTTCCTTTTTATTTGGTCTATAGAATCTTTAATGTTCAGCTAAAACCATGTAGATAATATTCTTTTATACATCCTGTACCCTTCAGCTAAAATGTCTGTATATCATCAAACAGTCTTTCCTTACACTCCAGTATTTCTATTTGAACCATTGCTCTAATTCGCTCCTGCTCCCATTTAAGGCTAACCATGAATATCCCATATCATAAAAATATTTGTTTCTCTTCTATTTCTAGTACTTAAGAAGTACTAGAGTAAACTAGTTTAATTATATGTTTTGGAGTCTGGCAGATGTAGTTTCAAGTTTCTACAACCACATTTACAATCTGAATAGTTGTATTTAATGCCCCTAAGATTTTATACCCTTATCTGTAAAATAAGGATGATGGTCATACATGTAAGAAGGATTTGTGAGGTTACTTTAACGTGATATGGTATATAAAAGGCAAGGTGGTGGGACCAGCAGATGACATAATGATTACTTTGCTGGATTCCCATGTAGTTGACTACAGTTTGAGTGCCAGACCCAGCGACTTAAAACTCATGCTGGGTGTGTGTGTGTGTGCATGCCCAAGATCCCAAGAGGAGAATGGTGGAGAAGACACTGTGGTGTGGCCATCAGGGGGGCGATTTCTCTTTTTGTCTCTGTCCCTCCAGTGAGCACATGAACCCCATAGCAAAAATCTCTCTAAAAAAAAAGGCAAGGTGGACTGCCTGCTATACAGAAGCACATACTGCAAGCATTCACTACATTCAGTTCACTATGCTATTTCTTCATCAGTGCAAATACTTTTATTTACTTTTATAACCAGGACAAGTTTTGTTTGTTGACGGCTATAGACACATTGTCTAGAATAGTGTCTGACATGTAAAAGGTGCTTAATAAATATCGTGTTGAATAAATGAATAAGATAGGTGAATAATCTCCACTTGGCATCTCCACATGATTTTCCTCCTTTACCTTCCCTGAGAAGAGAATGTGCCTTACGTAGTATTTAAGAACAATACTGTCTGTTGGGGCCAGCAGTTGGCGTAATGGCTATGTCGCTGGACTTCCACGTAGTCGACCGCGGTTCGAGTCCTGAACCCGGTGGCTTAAACTCACGCTGGGTGCATGTGCGTGTGTGCCCAAGATCCCGAGAGGAGAACAGAGGAGAAGAGATTGCAGCGTGGCCATCCCCCCTGGGGTTGATTTCTCACTTTCTGTCTCTCTGTCTGTCTGGTGAGCGCACGTGCCCTATAGCAAAAAAAAAAAAAAAAAAAAAAAGAACAATGCACAATACTGTCTGTCTTGGAATCTGAGGTTTGCTATTTAGTAGTTGTAAGACCATATGTAAGTTTCTCCATTTCTTGATGCCTCAGTTTTACTTTCCATAAAACATGGTGGATAATAGTATCTAGTGATGAGAATTAACGAGCTAGTACTTCCAAAGCACCTAGTACAGTGCAGGTCACATCAAGAACTATGGTTTGAATGTGTCCCTCACGAAATTCATGTGTTGAAATTTGATTGTGGTAGAATTGAAAGAGTGAATTACCAGCTATGATGTTAAAGGGTGGATCCTTTGGGGTAGATTAGAATTATATAAAGCCATCAGAGTGGAGCTTGCCTAACTGAATCACAGGAGAGTTATAAGGACAGGGAATGAGACAGATGTGAACATGGACCCAAATACTCAGAGACATAGAGATCTGTAAGTTGTTGGCATGTGATGCCCTGGACTGCCTTGGAACACTGCTATGAGACCCCTCCAGCATGAAGACCCTCACCAGAAGCAACCCATTGACCTTTGACTTCCCATACTGTGAACTCAATAAACCTCTATTCTTTATAAATTACCCAGACTGTGGTATTCAGTTGTTAGCAAGAGAAAAATGGATGAAAACACACTATTATTATCTGACTGTCTCAGACTTTTGCTTATTCTTTTATAGCTCTTTCTGTTTAGGATGGATTTCTTTCAGTTTGTCATGTCTCTCTGTTATCCACTCTTACTTTCCCAAACTGTACTATGGGGCTGGTACATAATAACTTTTTAACACATACACTTCAGGTGAATATTTCTCGCTTTACTTAAGTAGCTTCCTAACAGGTGGCCTGGCAACTGTTCTCATTCCCGTTGTCCTAGCACCTTTCACGTACACACTCCTCTTTTTGGCACCCAATGGTTCTTTTCTAGTGCCACACAGGAAACTCACTGTAAGCATGTATCATTTACCTATTCCAGAGACTCACAGTCTCTCCTAAAGTTTCTATGTTGTTTAATGTTACAAAAATTACCAACACCACTTTCCCACCCTATACCGTAATTATCTGTAAGGATTTTGCAACTTCTTTGATCCTGAACAAGTTACTTAATTCTCTCTTGTACTTCCATTTTTTTCTTTCTTTTTTGTCTGTAAAATGAGAATAACAATAGGAACCTACTGCATTTTCTGTGGTTTCTGTATTTTGTGAATCCATTCATTTAACAAGGTACTTGACACAAAGATCAATGTCTAGTAAATGCTCAGTAAATCTTATCTAATATTGTACTTGTTATTGCTGTTAAATTTTAATTTGTTCTCTCAGACCCAAAGCCTTGTCTGATATGTGAGTTTAGCACTTGGACAGGCACTCGTTTAACATGTGATATTATATTTCTGGCTTCTGATTGTTTCTAACCAGGAAAAACCACCATAAAAAGTAATTCTCCCTCTACTAGTTTATTAAGAACATCCTCTTTTTGTGTTTTACTTTTAAACTATATGTAAAATTTGAATATTTAACTTATTGCATAGTTATTATTTATAGTGTTTATTGCATCTGTTTTCTCAGACAGAATTTGATATCTCATGCTTAATAATTCTCATGTCCATAATATTAATACATAGCTCATGTTTAATACATGCTTAATAAATTCTTGTTGAATTAAATAGTATTTTTAAGATTAGGTTCTGTTAATAATAAGAAAAGTTATTTATGTGCAAGATCTTTAATTAAGGTAGAAAAGCAGAATTGTTAAGAGTCTACTGAGTAATTTTAATAGTACTGTAATGCATCTGTTTTCATGAGTGCAAAATTATGTCAGGCATGTGAAAATTAATTAAGATTCAGAAAGGAGGCAGAAGAAATAAGAGAAGTATGAATAAGATGATTTTGAAGGTACCCCAAGAGCTTATACTCTATTAGTAATTATAAGACATAATTCTAAATAAAAACATAAGACCAAAATGTAGTAAGATGTATTTAATAGTAAGTCACATAAAAGGGAAAAAGATAATATGCTATAGGAGTTCAAAAGAGGGATTGATTTGGAGGTAAGTGTAAAGGGAAGTGGGCCATGAGTCTGTGAAGGGAATTTCCACTCTGAAAATCTGCATGTCCAACCTGGGCGTTGGCACTTCAGAAGAGGCAATGGTCCAGACCTGTTGACTGAAATCTACTTCCAGGCCTATTCAATCCCACATTGAGAGCTGCTGGCCACCATCATAGTGTCAGCTTTTCATGAAACAAAAGCAGGGCTGAATCTGACAAGTCCTCATCTAGAAAAACTGGAACAGGATTTTTAAAAATTGAGCAGTCCTCATGTGCTTATGCTCCACATGATGCATTCTCTTCCTTCTCATTTGTTTTTCAACCTCATTCAATATTTAACTCAGTAGGTATGCGCTATTCTTTTCTTACTTTATTTCACTCTGTTTTTTTTTTTTTTTTTTTTTTTTTTTTTTTTTTTGATGTTTTTGCCATAGGACATGTGCACTTACCACAGAGGCACAGAGAGAGGGAAAGTGAGAAATCACTCCTAAGGAGAGGTGGCCATGCTGCAGTTCCTTCTCCTCTAGTCTGCTCTCAGGATTTTGCATACATGTGGACATGTACTTGGCACAATTCTCAAGCTGCCATGTCTAGGCTCAAACCATGGTCAGCTGTATGGAAGTCCAGCACCTTAACTACCACATCACCTGCTGGCCCCAGTATGTAGTTTTCAACACATGCTCCATGAATTTGAAAAATGGGTGCATAAATATTGTTAAACATCATTTTTATAATAATAATAAAGGGTATACCTGTTTTCATCTACGAAACATTTATTAAGTTCCTGTTGCTATGATGTTAGCAATAGGATGAAAGTGACCCTAGATATTTTTCCTTTTTTTATCTTATGTCTCAGTGAGTGCAATAGTGCCTTAATGATCTTCCACTGTAACTCTCATTCTACCTGTTGTTTTAGTTCATTGTGTTGCTAATAACAGAAATACCCTTGTTTGGGTAATTAATAAAGGATAGAGGTTTATTTAGCTTTCTTTAGCTCTTTGTTCTGGAAGTCCAAGATCATATGGCTCACATCTGGTGAGTTTTCTGTGGGTGGAGCCTCCCTCTAGAGTCCTGAGGTAGCTAGCACAGGGCATCGCATGGCAAGACAGAGCAAATCAGTGTTTGTGTCTGTATCATGTCTTCTTTTTTTCTTTTGTAAAAAGTTTGTCATAGATCATGTGCATTCACTGGAGAGGGAGAACAGAGAAAGGGAAAGTGAGAAAGTACACTCCCATCCCAAGGGAAATGGTCACTCTGAAATCCCTTCTCCTCCATTTTTTCCCCCCTGTTGGGATTTTGGGCATGCATGCACACATACTTGGTACATTTTCCAAGCTGCTAGATCTGGTACTTGAACCATGCAGTCAACTGTGTGGTATCAAGTCCCTTGACCAATACATCATGAGTGACCCTCATGTCTCCTAAACTCATGAATATCTGATCATGGGGGAATTCCACCCTGATACCTTATCATTCATTTCTCAAAGGCTCAGCCTCTCAACAATGTAATTTTATTTAATATCCACCCTCTTAATCTCATAATAACAACCAGTTTTCAACACCTGAATCATTAGGGGACATATTCAAACCATAGTACCATAGAACCACTTTGCTATGTAGCCACCACAGGGACTGCTATCACATATACATCACGTGTCACTCTCTTGCACATAATTATTCACTGTTTCTTTAAATTTCTCTTCTTTTGATACCTGTGTGTCTGGTTCTTCTAGCTCAGATTTTATTTTTGTACAAATAGAACAGAAACAAAGATTATACTTTTATCCTTCTCACTTTCCTTTCCCTGAATTTTTAGCTTTGGTTTTCCAATATATTTTTAGTTCCTTTTGTAGAGAGGTTATTGCCATTTCCCAATAAATACATGCTTTAATTTATTCATAAAAACCCTTGTTGAGCTTATTCCAGCCACTAAGTGAGGCACTAGGAATAAAGTACTCAGAAGATAAACTCAGTCCCAGTCCGTAGGTACTCATGCCTTGGGTCCTGATAGCAGATGCTGCTGCCTTTGCCCAAATTAAAGTGTAAGTGAATAATTGGTGATGTCTGCCACAGGTTCAAGGAAGAAGGGTACTTACACATGCTCCTGGTATTCTATATTCCTAGATTTAGGTTTTCAGAGATATTTAATGTGTTCATAAAATGAATAGATACCAGGGATCATGCCATGCCTCCTTAGATAGACTGACCTCTCTAGCTGGATCTAGCCCTTGAAGCTGTAAGGGTTTATTGTTAATCATAGCCTTTGTCCTTACTTTCCCTAACCCAAAACTAAATTGACTTCTTCCTTGAGCTAATGGTTTACTAACCTGGCACAGTCCTTGGGATTCTGTATGTGAATCTACATGTATCCTTGCTGTGGCACCCTGTTCCCTTTAACTCTAGTTCCATGTGCAGGGCCCAGATATTCACTGTGCTGTCTAGCCTTCCCACCACTTCACTGCTATGGGCAATGTAATATATTTGAAATATGGAGGACAGGCATTTTACCCTTTTCACTGCCCTTTCTGTTATTAATAATCACCATGACTTTTCAAAGTCTCACCCTTCTCCCTCCACCCTCCTCTCTCTGGAAGTGTCCTGTCTCCTGTCTAATTAATGACCATAGTTTACAGACAGTGCAGCTGTCTACACATATGGTTCATTACCCTTAAGACAGAAAACGATGTAAGAGTTGAAGGTTTCTTTCTCAGGGTTCCTTGGGCAACTATGAAGGATGAAATCATTAACGTGACTTTTAACTAAAACAGGGCCTTGTGGTATTACATCATCTTCTTATACTTCTAATGCACACACTATAGGCACCATGGCTCTTAAATCAGGGTTTATTAGCTTTTGTTTATAGCTAAACTTGCTTGGTGCCAGAGAGAATTGAAAAAAAAAAAAAAACTTTACGTTGTATCTGGGTTTTCTAAATGCCTCACATTTGGAGTGAACTAACAACGATAAAATAGATTTATTAGAAAAGAGGACTCAGTACTTCCCTACAAAGACCATAGGCTGATTGTTAGAGCAGCAGACATGTTTTAGGGAAGGGGAACATTTGTAAGCCTAAAAAAAAGGAGTTCTTGGGTGTATCATAGAGTTTCTTATATTTATTCATGTGACAAATACTTTTTTTAAATTTATTTTTTGTAATCAGTTATTTAATTAGGTTCTTGGCAAAAAATCTAGAACACCAATTTGTGAGCATAAACTCCATTTGTAAGGACAAACACAGATCACAGGTAGCCCTGGAGCTGAGGAACAGCTTTGATTTTTGGTAAAATTTACGAGTCCACAGCTTTCTGATCAATCTTGTGCTGCTCTGAAATCTCGTATTTCTCCTTCTCTGGGTCGAATATCTCACCTTCCTAGTGTCTGGGCTTCCAAAGTTTCTTTTTCTTGAAGTAAGCATCGGTAAGGTGCTTTGGGATTTTTACTTTGCTAATATAAATTTTCGTGAAGGTGGCAATGACAAATTTCTGGTGTGTTCTACGCAGTGAAACTCAATTGAGAACCAGCGGCCCAGTTACAAGTAGCAAGCCACTGCTCAGCTGCTTCAGGAAAACCACTCTCTTGCCTCTGTGGCATCCAGTGAGGATGATCAGAATGGTCCCAGGAGTGATGCTAGCTCGTAGCTTTCTCACTTGCTGACTGAAGGGTTTTTTGCAGTGGCTCAACAGCTTTCGAGTCACATCTTCAGTAGGATAATACCTAGGCATTTTGCGCAGTTTAACCACCTGGGTACCACCGTTCTTGTCTCCACCAACTGGTTTTGTGACAGTCGCAAGAACCATCTCATTTTTCTTTTCAATCCTGGATTTAGTGGCCGAGTATTTCCTCTTGTACATGGTCTTCCTGGAATACATGGCAGACTGGGAGTATCTGCCGATGCCTCGGACTAGGACGGGGTTTTGGTTGCAATGGGGCTTCTCCTTCTTGGGCTTTTTAGCCTTGGGGTCACCCTTTTTAACCTTGCCACTGACATCAGCCTTCTGGGCTTCAAGTTTCTTCTCCTTAGTATCCTGCTTTGCAGCTTTATCACCTGCCATCTTGTATAGTGGGAAAAAGAGCGACAAATACTTTTTGATACTATTTTCTAGGTACTGCTCTAGGTACTGGGTAGTAGTATGGGTGAATGAGAAATATTCCCTGCCCACTAAAAAATTAGGAAATCGCTTCACTTTTGGGGTACTAATATAAAAAAAATTGTGTTACCACTTTCTTTTTCCAGTTTCCAACATCTCACAGCAATCCTCGGTAACTGTGACTACTGATGAGGGTTTTAAATAGCCTCCATCAAGTCCCTGCTTAGCTTCTGCCTTCGCTTAAGGTGACCTGTAATTTCTGAAGCAGTGCTGTCAACTCAGGTGATACCATCATCCTTACAACCACTGTTCTAGTCCACTGTGTTGCTAATAATATAAATACCTGAGTCTGGATGATTGTAATAATAGAGGTTTATTTAGCCTATGATTTTGGTGGTCTAAAGACCAGGGGGTCACACCTGGAGAGGGTCTTCTTGTTGCTAGGGTCTCAAGGCCATGCAGGGCATCACGTGGCTGAAGCTTCTGTGTAACAGAGCATATGTGTCTGTGTTTGTGTCTCTGTCCAGTCTCCTTTTACTAAGCTACCAGGAGTCAGTCATAAGGGTCCCAACATGATGACTTTAGTCCTGATCACTTCTCAGATGGCCCAACTCTTATTCACATAGTTGGATTACATTTTCACTGTCTTAATATTATTACTCACCGGGTTTCAGCCCATGAATTTTTTTGGAAAATATTTAAACCATATTATTTTACAAATGCCCTCACCCAATTCATGTCCTCCATATATATATATATATATATATATATATATATATAAACAAAAAACTAACACTAAATAAAATCCGAAGTCCAGTTGTGAGTCTGTAAAATCAAAACAAATAATGTGCTTCCAAAATATGAAGGTGGGATAGACATAGGGTAGAGATTTTTATTCTACAAGACAGGAATAACAAGCTGCAAGCAAGTCTGAAACTCAAGGGGGGGAGACATTAGATTTTAACATTTAAGAGAAATCTTTTACTCCATGGGCCACCTCATGGACAAACTGGAAAATTTTGGCCCCCAAGTTATTAAGAAGTCTGTCTTATGTTTTTGCTGAGGTTAGCCCATTTAAAAGTTTTCACAGTTTGGAGTCTCAGGTTTGCAGTTCTCCCAGGCCAGTGTTGACTACTGGTAGCTCTATAGTTTTGGAATCTTGAAGGCAGCGCTGTCTGCGCAGTTCTACTAGGCATCATTCAGGTGGGGACTCTCTGTAGCATTTCAACCTCACATTTCCACTTGGCATGGCTCTAGTGGGGGCTCTCTGTGGTTGACTTTGCCCCTGTGACAAGTCTGTGTCTTGGTCCCTGGGTTGTCTAAGATATCCTTTAAAATCTAGATAAGGCTATATATCTTCTCAGCTCTTGAATTCCGTGAGCTGCAGAATTACCACTATGTGCACACCATCAAGGTCTGCCCTTGCATATTCCAGAACACTGGGCAGAGTAGCAGCCTTACCAGCTGGTTGAGCTGCATCTGGGGCCCACCTGAAGCATGGTGAGTATTAAGAAGCTCTGCACTGTGATGTGGTGCATAGAATCATGAGGTGGCTTACGGCAAAGAACTCACTCCAGGCCAGTCTCTGAAAGCATTCCATTCTCCTATGCCTCTAGGACAGTGTTGGAAGAGGCAGCCTTGGGGTTCTCTGAAATGTCTTGGGACCTTTTACAGTTGTCTTGATGAACAGCACTCATCTCTCCTTTATTCAAGATAATATTGAATAACCAGGTGCCAGATTATATCTTTAGTGTTCTGTCTACCAGAGTACAACTTTTCCAAAATATTCTGTTTTGCTTGTTTTTATTAAGTCATGCTGTTGCTCTTCCATTTTGCTATAAACATTGAACATAATCATACAGCTATATATCTATATTTTGCTTAGAAATTTCATTTGCCAGATATTCATCACTCTTAAATTTGGCATTCCACAAAGCCTTAGGACATGGTACAATGCAGCCAAGTTTTCTTGTAACAGTGTGACAAGGGTACCCTTGTCAATTTTCCAATAATATATTCTTCATTTTGATGTGAGATCTCATTAGAATGGACTTTACTGTCCTTATTTCCATCAGTGTTCTGATCATAGCCACTCAATAAATAAAGTTCAAACTTTATCTAGTTTTCTCATCTTCTGACCCACCACCAGAATTATCCTTAATGCATTCAAGGCTTTTTCTAGCCTGCTTCACCGAATTATTCCTACATCTTCACATTATCCAGTTCCAAAAGTCTTTCCATATTTTCACATATTTTTTATTAGGGACACCTCATTTTTCAGTATCAATTTGGTGTCTTAGTCTGTTGTGCTGTGAATAACAGAAATACCTGAGTCCTTGTGATTTATAGTAGCAGGGATGTTTTCAGCTCATGATGTGTAAGTCCAAGATTCAGAGCTGCACCTTCTGAGTATATTTTTATTGGTGGGAACTTTTCTGCAGAGTCCTGAGGCAGCTCAGTGTATTACATGGCAAGAGCAAGAGTGGAGAAATACTACACATGCATGTGTCCATATCTCTGGTCTCCATTTATTATTCCCCCAGGAATCAACCATGAAGACTCCATCCAGTTTATCTTAATTTTAATTACCTCCCAAAGGACAAAGGATCTTACCTCTTATTCCTATAGTTAGATTAAGTTTTTATCTACTTAAATTCTGTCACAATGGCTCATCAAATTTCAGTATGAATTTTGGCAGAACACTATAGCAATCTCATATCTAGTGAGGAGAAGTGACCCTATGGGCCTGGAAAGACTATAAAAAATAGGTGCTGATTCAAGGTCATAGTGTTTGTACTCTAATTTCTTTTGTCTCCAGTACTTTGCTTCCACACTGTATTTTGCTGAAGTTCTATACCAAGCTTTCCAATTTGACCAGGACTTTAGCACTTATTAGTTCTAGACCATGGCTTAGGAGTTCAGACCCCGTTTTCTTTGTGTATATCTTGGACTTGTTATTTTTTTTATCTCCTTATCCTATAAATGAGTGCTTCTCCAACCCTTAAAGGGATCGTGGATAGGCTTTATGAAATCCATAGGATCTCTGGGATTGTATCCAAAAATGTTTTTTTTATGTATCTACACAGTGCTCTGGGAGAGAATTTATGACTTGCTTCAGATGGTTAAAGTGGCCTCAAAATACAAAGTAACAAAAATCTGAACTTCTACTATTTTTACTCCACTTCTGTTTCTCTAAGCAATACCCATCATAATTATAGCATTCATTGCCATATTAATTCCAATCACTCTTAAATCATATCAGTAGATTAATTATATATCTCCTGCCCAGCTTCAACCACCTGCAGAATATCTTCCTCTTCAGAATCTTAGGCTACTCAAGTCCAAACCAGACCCACTCTTTTGCCTCTTGCTTCATCTGACTTTTTTGAATAAAGCTATTACTATGGTTTGAATGTATCACCCAAATTATGTGTTTCAGCTATTGCAACAGAATTAGGAGGTGAAACTTAATCTGATTATGGTGTGGACATGTAGAGCTATTAGTGTGATAATGTCACCAGGGAGGGGCCTCTGCGATTGAGGATGGCAGGTGTATGAGAAGAGAGTATGAGACCAGAGGCAGAGGAAAGCCACCTGGACCATATTCTATTATGGTAACAGATTTGCTTCCCACTGTTTTGTGATTCCTTTGGACTTTAAAGTCACCATAATGGTGAGTTATCAAACCTCTATTTCTTTATAATTCATCCAGTCTCACCTATTTGTGTGAGCAACACAGTAACTAAGACAGCTACCTTCAGCCAAGCCAGATGTGATGGACATCTTGAACTTCCCTGTCCCTCCCCACTGCTTTTATACCAGTTTGTTGATACGACATACTGTACTGATGTGTTTCTATACCACCTCAATCCTCTGTCTGTATACCCTCTGCTACTGCTCCTGCCTTATTTAAAACCCTTTCTTTATGACCCTTAACTTCTTATCTGCTTTGTCTTTTTTTGTTTTTTAAGAGATATTTTTGCTATAGGGCACAGGTGCTTGCCAGAAAGACCAAGAAAGACAGATAGAAAGTGAAAAATCACCCCCCTAGGGGTTGGCCATGCTGCAGTCTCTTCTCCTTTCTTTTCTTGGGATCTTGAGCATGCATGCACACGTACTTGCATGAGGTTTAAACCACAGGCCTGGGACTCAAACTGCAGTCAACTACATGGGAGTCCAGTGACATAGCCATTATACCATCTACTGGTACCTCTGTCTCTGTTTTGATACCCTCAAAAATATTTCCTCTGTGTAGGTATAGAGAGCTTCTTAAAATGCATATGTAACCAACCACATGATTTCTCTGCATAAAAGGTGCTTCTGTTTTCTACAGGATGGGATGAAATGAAAATTTCTTCAGTTGGTACACCATAATCTGGTTCATACCAACCTCTCCAGACCGGTGTCTTGGTTACTTTCCAGGGTATACTGGTGTCTCTAATGCTCTCACATTTTATGTACTCATGCAGCTCAGTGTCCTCCCATTGAGAATGGGGCTTATTGCTCTACTCCTTGACTCTGTGTTGGATGATACGACATCCTTTTGTTAAAGAGGTATTACTGGGGTCAGCAGTTAGCATAATGCCTATCGCTGAACTCCCATGTAGTCGACCTCGGTTTGAGTCCTGGACCCGGTGGCATAAACTCATGCCAGGTGCGTGTGCATGCATACCCAAGATCCAGAGAAGAGAATGGAGGAGAAGGGATTGTGACGTGGCCATCCTCCCACCCCAGGGGGGGATGATTTCTTGCTTTCTATTCTGTCTCTCTCTGTCTTTCTGGCGAGCACACACACCCTATAGCAAAGACCTCTCAAAAAAAAAAAAAGATATTAGCATATGTGACACAAACAGTATCTTGAAAACTGCTTGAATTACTAGTCTGATTTGCTCCTGTACCAGCTGCCATCATATTAGAAAGACATGCCTCAACTATCCTGTTGCTCCTGGGAGGTAATGGATGAAGATGTGTGGCACAGTTGCCTCGTCTAAGTTGCTCTGGCCAAAGCTCACTTAGAGCAGAGTCCTCTGAAAAGAAATGATCAAGTCCAGTTGGCATAACCAGAGGCCCATGGTTTATTCTATGTACCCCCAAGTTTTTGTGTGCAGTTTGTTACACAGCAAAAGCAAACTGGTACATTTTTTGAAGCCTTCTTCACTATGGCCCCTTTTAACAGTACAACGATATCCAAAGCTACACAGTTTTCACCCTCTGCTCTCAGAATTGTTTACTTTCATTTCCTTCAAATATTGGGTTATTGGAAAAGTCAGAATGCATTTTTGCATAGAAAAATTTAGAAAAATGTCATTTGTAATGACCCAATACTTTGAGACCCAAACTAAGCATTTATTTTTCAGTGAAGCTTTCTACAAGTTTGCCAAGGAGATTGTCATTTTCTCCTTTGGGCCTTGTAGCATGTTTTACATATTAACTGGCATTTGCACCTTATCACATGTTTTTCTCCTCAATGCCTGAGCACCCAAAGAACAAGACTATCAGTTAACTTTGGGCAAGATCAGACCTCTCTTCGCAGAGGAAGACTTAACTTGAACATAGAAGGATAAAGATGAATGGGCAGGCAGGTGTTAGATGAAGATAGCCTGAGTAGCCAGTGGGCTGATGTAAGCAGAAAGGTTTGTAAATAAATAATCGCCTTTTCCTTGGTGTTTCTTCTATTTCCCAGGTGTACTGAAAACTACTGCTCATCAGTGCAGTAAGAGCTATACCATAGGGACAGTGCTGGGTGTGTCCTGAAACATCATGTTTTTCTTCTTTTTGGGAAACAAAATCATGTGGGGCATGGTACGCAGCTGCTTTGCTCTGGGCATTCTGTCCAGCTGTCCAGTCTATGAGAGATGGTGACATTTACAACTGTTACAAGGCGATTGTCCTGGCTTCTTTCCACAGTGGGGCCCCAGTCCAAGTGGCTACCATCTGGCAGGGCATCTGCTCAGCCACTGGGAGGGCTTTGGATGCAACAACATGCCCGCAGAGAAGACATTGCCCTCTGCCCTTTGGGGAGGAGAACACATTGCACTTCCACCCATGCAGGAGATGCACAGTGAGAGTAACTCACAGGGGCCCTTTACACTATGGCAATGGATCCTTCGTAGCCCTCAGATTTGGGGCCCTTGTCAGTTTGTTTAGAGCATATTTGAGGAGAACATGGCCTTTGTAGCCAGACTGACTGGGTTCCCATCTTGGCCACATCACTTTACTATTTGACTTTGGGAAAAATTACTTGACCTATTCTAGCACTGAGTTAGTCCTTGGCAAATGTCAGCTCTTTGTATTTTTAGCCAGCACCTTGGTGTTTGTCATGTGCTCTAGAAATGTAACTTCCAAGGAACTCTGTGCACTGCCTTTGAGTGACGCTCAGTTCCTTCGCTAGTGGATACTCATCTTATATCCCAGTCGAGCTGAGTACTTGTATTTTCCTGAATTGGTGGTGCTTTCTGATACCTTTGGGCCTTTGCATGTGATATTCTCTATGTCACCCCACTCTTTTCTCTCTTTGTCAAGTTAATCTCATCATTTAAGATACCTTTTGATGTCAGTTCTTCCTGGAAACCTTCCTGATTGCTGGGTTATATATATTTCCATATCTGTCTGTATTCACCTCTAATACACATCTGAAATATATAGTGAGCACATTTTATGATAAAAGTTTGAGGATGATTAGATAGATAGATGAGGTGCTTATGCACGTCTTCTCTATGACTTATTTAACAAATCCCTAAAATTGACTGTTGAGCTTTCGTCCTAAACAGAAATCTATTTGTTCATGTTAAATGCAGAATGTGGCCCACAAGGGAGAGAATGAAAGCCCAGTCCTAGAGGAGATTGGAAACCTTGCTTGCTCCTCGCACATCCCAATCGCCTCTAGCCTGTGACTGTGCACAGCCAAAACGACCAGCTGGGAGGAGATGGGTTCGGGGAATTGGTGTTTTTGATCCAATATAGAGATTTGTTTGGCTCAGTGTGACCATATTTAAAACGACTTCAGTTACGTGAGCTTGTGTGTACATGTATAACGGGATTTAGGAATAAGTTAAGATAAGTTATTTGGCCCCTGGAAAGTTTGTATTTTTTGCTGTAGTTGTGGCTGGCAAACAACTTAGGCAGACAAGTTGCCGTCTGGTTTATATAATAGAAGGAATCTATTGGGCTTTACCTTCCCAGAAACAAGTCTCTCTCTACCCTGAGTTCAGATTTGAAATTCTTATCATTTTAGTCCTTGAGTTAAAGTTACAACTTGAGAATGTTTCTATAAAATGTAAATTTGTCAACTGAAATGGATTGTATCTTAACCAATATGACTGGGTAATAATAATAACATATTGTTCATTTAATAAATATTTCTTTTCTATCTAACATATACTAAATTCTCTTCAATGATAAAAGTTTGAGGTTGATCAGTGAACCAAACAAAGACAGATTCTTGTCCTTTAAGACCTCACAATCTGGTGAGGAAACACAGAAACTAAAGAGTGAGCATAATAAATAAGCAGAATGCAAAGAATATTGGAAGGCAGAGAATGCTATAAACAATCTTTTTTTTAAGTTTTGTTATAGGACATATAAGCTTGCTGGAGAGAGAGAGAGAGAGAGAGAGATCACCCCCTGAACCCTGAAGGAATGGCCATGCCCCAGTGCCTTTTCCTCTGTGCTCCTCTTGGGATTTTGTGCACAAATGCACACATGCCCAGCATCTTTTTTATGCCATTGGGTCTGGGACTCAAACCATGAAGTCAGCCATGTATAATCCAATTGCCTAAATCACCATGCCACTGGCTGGTCTCTCAAAATAAATCTAATTAAGATAATAAATTTTGATAAGCTCCATGACCTAGTGGTTAAGGGAGCTAGATTTCACATGGTTCATTGCAGTTTGAATTCTGGCCCTCAAACCTTATAAAACACATCAGGCACATGTATGTTCATGCCCAAAATCCTGACAGGAAGGAGAAGTGGAGGAGAAGGGATTGCAGTGTGACCACATTCCATCATGGAGTGTTTTCTCCCTTTCCCTGTCTCTGTGTTTATTTCTCTCTGGTAAGTGCTTGCACCCTCTGGTAGTTGAAAAAAAAAATCCTCCCTATAAAGGACATACATTATTAGGCTTTACATAGATCTGCCACACACCTGATATCATTTTATCCTTTCACATACCTTGAAGCAGGCAGAGGACATATTGTTTTCAGTTTATAGAGAAGCAAATTGAGGCAAAAAGGCAATATGGTGTCAGGCCCTGACTGGACCTAGGCTCTTCCTAATACCTGGGAGATTTGAAATCACCTGTTGACTTAGATTAAATTCAAAACCTAGGGCCAACCCTAGAATTAGACATTTAAGTAGTTCCAAAAAAAAATTCTTGGAATGAGTATCAAGTGACTTTGGTCTTACTCTGGCTCACATTTGTGTACTGCTTCTAACAATCAAGTACTTCTTAATTTTCAGCCATAGGTGTAGTTTCTGGCTTGCAGGTTAGTTATAGTTATTTTATTCTTGTTCTTTGTGTTTCAGTCTATCACAAATTATTTTGAAAACAGGAGTTTTTTTTTTTTTTTTTTTTGAGAGGTTTTTGCTATAGGGCGTGTGCGTTCGCCAGACAGACAGAGAAAGACATAGAGACAGAAAGAGAGAAATCACCCCCCAAGGGGGATGGTCACACCGCAATCCCTTCTCCTCCATTCTCCTCTCGGGATCTTGGGCATGCACACACACGCACCTGGCATGAGTTTTAAGCCACTGGGTCTGGGATGCGAACCATGGTCGACTATGTGGGAGTCCAGCAACATAGCCATTATGCTAACTGCTGGTCCCGAAAACAGGAGTTCTGATAGTCTACTTGCTAGTCGTTCTCCTGGACCCCCTGTTTGTAGGGCGCGAACTCTTCTCTCTGTGGCCTTGATCCCTGATAACAAATATAGTCTAGACAAAGGTTCTTGATTATGAAGCACTGAGTGAGTTAATGGATACGTAATGACACTGGAATGGAGCAAGGAGGTCGGAGTGAGAGAAATGTCCAAGCCAGGGTCCAGACAGAACTCACACATACATCCAAAGATAACCTAATCGAGGGAAGCAGACAAACAAGTGGTATCAGTGGATTAACAAAAACAAACTTAGAGGAGTTATAAAAATTATTTAGGAATTCAAATTAATTTATTAAGAATAAAAATGATCCTATCATTAATAATAAGTTTTCTATTATCTTAATGTTCCTTCTATTATTAAGCATGATGCTATGTAATTGACACATCCAATTTTATCCTACAGTAAATCACTTGAGCTATGTAGAGTGCCATTTTTACAAAACAAGAATTTGGCTTAGACAAGTTAAGGGATTTTACCAGTTTCATTGCTAATCACAAAGGTGGTAGAGCTTCTACTTTTGTACCGGGGCCTGCAGGTGGCGTGTGGTTAAGGACTGTGGACTCCTACCTGGCTGACCGCATTTTGAGTCCCAGACGTGGTGACTTCTTTCTCACTTTCTCTCTTGCTCTCTCTCTCTCACACTCTATCCATCTCTGGTCAAACTGAAAAAGAAAAATGGATAAATAAGGTTAAATAAGATGATTCTTAAAAAAATAAAAGAATACTTTTGTACCCTGATCAGATTTCTTCCTATGCATCAAATAGACTTAATAAACTTATCTGAAGGAATTGTGATGAAACATAAATACAATTATGTATAAAAATAACTTAGCCCAGTGCCTAGTTTATGGTATGTATTCAAGATATATTTGCACTTATTATTCAAATTGTGTTCCTGCATGTAAGCGTATGCCACTGGGACTAGTTCAGGCTCTTGCAGAACCACTTCTCCTTGTGATCTAGGGCAAGTGAGTGGTTGAATTAATGACTGTAAAATTTTTTTGACTACAGTTCACTAAGAGTTATGGCTAGCTACCAAAGAGAGCTGGCAATACATTTATATATATATATATCTCCTCTCGGGATCTTGGGCACGCACGCACACGCGCCCAGTGTGAGTTTTAAGCCACCGGGTCCGGGACACGAACTGCGGTCAACTAACAATACATTAATATTCACAGTGCTGTTTTTCTTTCTATACATTAAAGGATGTTTTGAAATTGTTGATGTTAATTGGTTTCCAATTGTTTCTGTTATCTGTTTTGGTGTCTTTGCAGGTAGGACATTTATTTCATGATTACTTTGGTTATTTGCTTGCAAGAAATAGAATACTGTACAGACACTGAGCCATGAGACATCAGCTCCTTACTTGTAACTCATATTCTTCCTGCTATGGAAGCTGAAGCAACTTGCTTTTCCTTGGTGCCATAAAGACAATAGAAAAAAATGGAATGGTTCTGGTTTTCTCTCTTGTCAGTTGTGTGAATATGAAGAAATCACTTAAATTTTTAGAGTAAGAAATTTTAGCAGAATAGTTGCATCTTCCAAGTATGTGAGGTTAAAAGGAACAATACAGCACATAACTAATGTGCATCATTAATGCCGTTTCCTTTCCTTTCTTCCTTTACTTCATCCGACAAATTGATGGGATTAAATACAACACTGACTTTCTGTGTATCAATCTGTTATATATACTATCTATCTAGCTATTAGCTGTCATTTACTAGAAAACCCTTTTCTCAAATCTGGAACAGCAAGATATAAAATAATAAAATAAATTTGCTCTAATCAAACTTGAGAAAGGGGTGTGTTCACTCTCTCTGCTTATCTCCACCATCCTCTTACCTTCTTGTACTGTTTGTAGCCTCTGCGGCCTCTCTTCAGAGCACCGAGATTTGAAGGAACACAGTTTGTAAACATCTGATATATAGCAGTGATAATTTTAGTGTCTGTGTTAGTCTTATGATTAAATGAATTTGTTTGTTTATGTATTTATTAAGACTGAGTTTTACTATCAGGATCCTCCTGCCTCAGGTCCCAGTTAGAACTATATGTATGTGCCACTATGCCTGGATCCTTTTTATATTTGTTCTTACTGTATTGCCCAGGCCAGCATTGAGTTCAGAGTTCTACTGCCTCAGCCTTTCTAAGGTACTGGGATTACAAGTCCACAACACCAGATCAGGCCTTTAGGTTGGATTAGGAATTGAACCTTGGCCTCCTCCATGTGGAGCACAGATGTTCTAATAGTACTGATCCCTACATAAGTCGTATCTTTAAGTTTTAGAAAGATCATACAACAGATCAAAACTGAGGCACATTTGTATTTTGGGGTACAAATTGGAAGGGGCTAATCATTTTATTAAGTTGTTCAGAATGGGTAGATTTTTTTTCTTAGAAGTGTTCAGAATAAGTATTGCACAATACTTTACTCATAATATTATCTATAGACTCACAGACACAAATGATTAACCCTTGTTTCAGAACTGTAAGTAGCTTGTTGGATAACTTATTAGTTATCTATTGAGTTGTTGGAAAAGTCATGACGCACTTTTGCATAGAAAAACATAGAAATATATGTCATGACTTTTCCAACGACCCAGTTTTACCTAATAATGCTACCTAGGAAAATACTGCAAAACTCAGTATCATATAACAAGTCCTTCTGTTAGCACACAAATTTATGGGTCAATGATCTAAGCTGGTCTTCAGTGGGAAGATCTTCTGGTCTTTTCTTAGCACATTCATACATGTGGGGAGTATGTGCCTATTGGTCTAGGACAGTGGGAAAAGCTAGCCACATTTGTGTCCAATCCTCTGTGCAGCTAGCCCAGGCATAATGTGGCAAGTCCAATCACACAAGTACTTCTCAAGTTTAAACTTCAATGGCTAAAGTAAGTCACATGGTCTTATAAGAATGGTGGAGCTTACTGAGCTTCCATAGCGATGGCTGAGGGTAGAGTGAGAGGATTGGAGCCCTAAATGTAATCAGTTTATCATAAGTAACTGTTTACTAATCTATAGCTACTAATATATAGGCCCACAGGTTTGTTCATAGATTTTCACTGACATTTTTTGAAGATGATGGAATAATGACACCTGCATATCACATCATGATTCTGCCACTTATTTCCCTGATACTTCTCTATGCCTCTATTTTCATTTCCATAAAAAGATAGTAATAGTAATATTTTCTCATCAAATTGTTGTCAAAATTAAATGAGTTAATGTATGAAAAAGAATTATAATTATGTTTTCAGCCATGAAGTTTTGGAGTGATTAAGCAGGAATATTCAGGGGAAACCAAGTTGCATGGTCAACTTAGTAATTGTGTCAAACTCTCTTTGAGAAGACATCACCTCTTTCCCACAAAGTTAGGTTTTTTTACCATCATCCTATAAATGTAATAAATCATGTCCTGAGATGTTGTATGTGGGGTGTGTGTGTGTATGTGTGTTTTAGAGTAGGGGGCTATGGTAATCAGAAATGAATTAATTGAGACAGAGGAGAAAAAAAAGCTAATTTGTTCTGAAAACTCATTTACACAGGGCAATCAATGTAAGTTCTTCCTTTATAGCAAAAAGATACCAATGAAACAGTCCCCAGTGATTTTGTTCTGTGATTCTGTCCCCAGCAAAGTGCTGGATATGATACCAGCTTCAAGAGCTTTTATTTTCCCTCTTTTCTTTTATAGGCTGCCACTTTCTTCTCTTTCTTTTTCTGGGCATGATACATTTGATATCCTCTTTTCATACAAACTGACAGCCTTCTTCCAGGACAGTCATCATTGGATTGAACACGTTCCATTTTGACTGGAATCTTAGGTGTCCCCAAATTCCTCATCTGGAAATAATCTCTTGTTTCTTTCCTCGAATGGCTGATCACATTTACTGAATGTTCATTTTTTTTTTAATTTAACTCTCATAGAGTGTCCATATTGATTTTTTATGTTAATGGCCGACTTCCACAGTTCCATCATTTTGTCTGGGAACAGGTGTGCTGGTGGAAAGAAAAGAATCTAAAAAGGCTGGGGTCTTCTTGCTAGGATTCTGAGAAGGGTTACAGAGGATTAATCCTGACACAGGGATTAAATGTAGTAAGAGTTACTAAAATAAGGGGCTCAAAGTTCAATGGTATCCAGGAAGCAGATATTAATCAGACCATCACTAGTTTCTGAGAAATCAATGCAGGGTGTCAGTCATTGCATTTATAATTCACAATTATAATCAAAGTATGGAAGGGAACATGTTAGCCTAGTGATTTGTGGGACTTAGTTTCTTAAAGAGGAATTTAGATAGAGTTTGTTGGTTCCCAAAACAAATTACCATGCCAATATATCACTGAAAAAAGGCTGGTCTAGTTATAGCCAAATGGTATAAAATAATCTTACTTATGATTGCCCCTTACTTATATATATTTTTTTCCTTCGAGAGAGATTTTTTGCTATAGGGTGCATGTGCTCACCAGAGAGCCAGAGTAACAGAGTGAAAGTGAGAAATCATCCCCCGGGGGATAGCCACACCACAATCCCTGCATCCTGTGTGTTTCAAGCTGCTGAGTCTGGGATTGGGACTCGAACTGCAGGTGACCAAGTGGGAGTCCAGCATCTTAACCACTGCACCATCTGCTGGCCCCTTATTTATAATATTAAAGACGTGAGGACAACAGTACAATGATAGAATACTTAAGATAATACATACCATTTTCCTCGAAGATGGATCAGATTCAGGGATAAAAATGTTTTTCGTACTTGGTGCTGAAGTTAAAGCCCTTGATAGGAAAGAACTGAAGATTTTGAGTAAAAGAAGTGGCTTTTTGTCATAGAATTGACCTCTCTTGCATGGCTAAACTGTCCTTATTTTCTCATTTGCTCCCGCTGAGTGATAAGATGCCAAAGGCAATAAATGAAATCGTTTGTGGAAAAGGAGCCAATGACTATTACTCATTTTAATATTGGCCTTAGGACAAGGTATGAAACTTAACTTTGTAGGTAATCAGTGGCTTAGTCAAATTCATTTGGAAATTACGTTGTGTTCTGAAGCCACAGTCCCTGCAAGATGTCAGAGCATTGAAAAGCATCCATTTATCTAATGTGTGCTTTGTGTATTGCTTATGCAGAGAGCTTGTCATGGGCCCACGGGACTAAGCTTAGTGCTGATGGTTCTGTTCTCTCTCTTTCTGTTTCTGTTATCCTTTTAGACCTGTGGCATAAATTTGACCCAGGAAATAGTGTTAGTTCTTCTCTACAGCAACCTGTCCTTGGTTGCTCTTTGAATTGTATTGCAACCAAGTCCATGTAAGGGTGATAATTGAGTTTGAACTTTAATCTACAGGTTACTATTATGAACATGTATTTTATATTACTTATCCATACTCACTAAATGTTAGTAATTGATTTATAATAATAAAAATAAGTTGAAACTAAAATACGTGCTTCTGCAAAATTTAGTTTCATCTTGAGCTGAAGAGCTCTGCCCTTCTGCTTTATCACTGGTGAACAACATTATGCTTGGTCAGGAAGTCACAACTCTTATAAAACTTTATTAGTGTTCAAGATCATTAAAGGGAAGCAGAGGGAAAAAGAAGTAAATATAAAGTGTCAGTTTCAGACAGTCAGAGACAAGTTCATTGAGCTGTAAATTAAATCAAATGCCACAAAATATGCAGATTGTAAAAATGTCCATTCTCTGAAAAACTGTTAAACTTTAAAAGGTCTTTTCAATTAAAATGACTGAGATGAGTATTGTGTCATGTTGCTGTGGAAAAGGCGTGCAGAGCAGTCAGATGGCACTGGGTAAAAGAAAACTAGAGGTGAAAAAATGTTTAGGTTTCTGAAACAATCCACTGGCAAGAGATTGTTGTCATCTACATGTTCTACTCCTATATATTATTTTTTGTTAAATTCATGCACACATTTTGTTGTTAGAAAGCTTTATTATGGTGTTATTGATATTCAATAAGTTGCATATATTTAATGTACATATTTGGATGAGCTTAGACTTATGCATGTATTTATATGATCATCACAAATATCAAGAAATCAAACTTAGAACCAGCAAGTGGTGTAGTGGTTAACCAGCAAGTGGTGTAGTGCTAGACTCCCACATAGTCAACCATAATTTGAGTTCCAGACCTAGCACTTTGAAACTTACACTTGGAGTATGAGTGTGTGTGTGCCCAAAATCCTGAGAGGAGACTGTAGAAAAAGGGATTGCAATGTGGCCATTCCTCCAGGAAGATTTCTAACTTTCTGTCTCTCTAGTGAGCATACACAGCATATTGCAAAAATCTTTCTCTAAAAGAAAAAAAGAGATAGACCAAACTTATCCATTCATAAAGTGTCCTTCATAAAGTGCCAAGATTGACTTTTTAAAATTTATTATTGTTATTTATACATTAAATCTCTATACATCATTTCATTGTAAAGAGACTTTACCCAGCATGATAAACACCTCAGACCATCCCAGTTGAGAATACTCTACATGTCATCCACAACAGGTAATAAACCATATCTGGGTTGTGCAAATGTCTTACCTCTCTATTCCCTCCCCCCAAATTTCTTTTCCTATACACTTACCCTCTCCCATTCTCCTTCCACGTTGTCCTTAGTGCCCATAACAATTTTCAATGTTTTTATGTCATCCAGTCTTTCAGTCTCTACCATAGAGTATGGACAGTTGGTATATGTTAAGTGGAGACTTACAATGTCTCTGTTACATAGCCTGACTTGTTTCACTCAGCAATAGATCTTCCATATTTGTCCACTTTCTATCAAATGCCAGGATCTTATTTTTTTATGGCTGAATAGTATTCCATGGAGTGTATGTGTCACACTTTTTTAATCTATTCATCTGTTTATGGGCATTTGGGTCATGACCAGGTAGACTTTATTCCAGAAATGCAAGGGTGATTCAATAAATGTAATACCATAAATGTAATACACTGTATTAACAGAAAGAAAGATAAAAACCATATGGTCATTTGATGCAGAAAATAGCTTTTGAAAAAATACAATAGTTCTTCATGATTAAGACTCAGTATAATTGGCATAGAGGGGATCACTTCTCAGCATAATAATGGCCATCTATAAAAAACCTATAGCTAGCATTACACTGAATGGGGAAAAGCTGAAAGCTTTTCCACTCCAAAATGGTACAAGACAAGGCTGCCCACTCTGTCCACTCCTATTCAGTATAGCACTGAAAGTCCTAGCCAATGTGATCAGACAAGAAAATGAAATAAAAGACATTCCAGTTAAGGGGAAAAACAAAACAACATTGAAATGATCTCTGTTTGCAGATGTATACATAGAAGACCCAATAACATCCATGAAAAAAACTTCTAGAAGTAATAAATGCATATAGTAAAGTGGCAGAATACAAAATTAACTTACAAAAATCTATAGCATTTCTATATACAAACAACAAGCAGACAGAGGCATAACTGAAGAAAGTAATCCCATTTACCATAGCCCAAAAAGTATAAGACACCTAGGAAAAAACTAACCAAGGAAGTCAAAGACCTCTATAAAGAAAACTATGAAAATCTTAAAAAAAAAAAATTGAAAATGATACAAAAAAGTGGAAGGACATTTCATGTTCCTGGTTAGGAGAATCAATATAATCAAAGTGGCAAAGCCGGACTTGGTGGCTTAAAACTGGCCAGGCGTGTGTGCATGCTTGCCCAAAATCCCCACAGGAGAATGGTGGAGAAGGGGTTGTGGCATGTTCATTTCCGCCTACCTGCCTCCGGGGGTGATTTCTCGCCTTTGTCTCTCTGTCTCTCCAGCAAGCATATGTGCCTTATAGCAAAAATCTTTCTTAAAAAAATAAAAGAAAAACCACATGTATGCCATAAAGATGTACAATGATTAAATATAAATAAGAAATCATAAAAAAGAATGATCAAAAGTTAGTAAGTGTCCACCACATATATTACTCTGGTTGTTCAATCCAAAATAGTTTTTCATTTCTAAAAAAAAAAAAAAAAAAAGGTAAGATGAAGAAAAAATAAATAAAGGAAATGTACAATGATTAAATATAAATAAGAAATCATAAAAAAGAATGATCAAAAGTTAGTAAGTGTCCACCACATATATTACTCTGGTTGTTCAATCCAAAATAGTTTTTCATTTCTAAAAAAAAAAAAAAAAAAGGTAAGATGAAGAAAAAATAAATAAAGGAAAGAAAGAAGACAGGAAGAAAGTGAAAAAAAGGGAAAGTATGTATCATCAGTATATGTATATCATCAGCACAACTACCAAAAAAAGTCTCACAAAATCAAAAATCTACAACACCCACCCACCCACACACACACACACACTTTCACCAAACTTTATATAATTCTCTCTTCTACAGATGTAAACAAACTCATGTTTTTCTCAAAGGAAGACAATGTAATAATATCATCACGCACTTCATTAGGATTTTTGGGAAATGCCCATTTCACTTTTAATATGTCCTGAACCTGACTAGATATGTCGTAGGTAATGGAATAAACTCCTGTACACCTGTTTAAAAAGTAGAAAACATAAGGAGGAAAATGGGAGCATACACACACAGATTCAGAAAGAAAGAACACATAGGCATTTGGATGTCTTTTTTGTGCACCTGAATATATCATTTTCCTCCATATCCTTTGAAACATTCCATTGCCACTGTTCTGGGTTCTTTGCTTGGTGGTCATAGATAGTCTTGCTATTCTTGGTTACTCCTAGGTCTTGTGTGAAAGTACATAAGTGATATCCCAGGTCTATAAAAAACAGTCATTAGTTTGTTTCAATGTGACTACATCTTTGCATGCCCAGTAATTACCATGGAAATTCAGACTGTACAAAAATATATTGGGTTGGTGAAAAAAATCATGATGTATTTTTCTATGCAAAAATGCATCGTCATTTCCCCTACAACCCAATGGCACTGACATTTCACTAAGAAATTGTATACAGAAGCCAGGTGCTCCATCTTACCTGAAGTGGTTTTGTAACTTTATAAGCTAATTATGCTGGCTATGTGAGGGATGTTGTCTGTAAACACAAGAGATGGGAACAGCTTCTGTCTTATGGTTCTTGACAGGACAGGATCTCCAACTTGGTCAGAGACACCACCCAAATGTTTCTCCTCCTATGGAGTAAGGCAGTGAAGACATTTTCTCACTGGCTCTCTCTACTTGGTACCATCTTGTAGGAA
The DNA here is from genome assembly GCF_000334495.1 of Tupaia belangeri chinensis. NCBI lineage: Eukaryota > Metazoa > Chordata > Mammalia > Scandentia > Tupaiidae > Tupaia > Tupaia belangeri. The sequence continues at coordinate 6,066,206 of NW_006159609.1, forward strand.
AACACACCCTGTAAGCCTGATTTGTGGTGCACATACTAAAGAAGTATTTAGATATCTATTGTTATTAGTCATTCAATCCATTCTTCTGTTGGAGTAATTCAAACATACCCGTTTTTTGTCTTGGAGGTAGCCCTGACAGTATTTTGGACTAGTTGAATTATATTAACATGGGACCTATGAAGACTACCTAAAAGATCACTTACAGGTCCTTTATTGCTTTTTGTTTAATTGGTGAAACAACTTTTCTTCTAAGACTCTGGACCAACAATCTGAGTCAACATTGTGTTATGCTTGTATTTCACAGTCTCAGAGTCTAAAGACTGGGAAATTGAAAGAGCTAATTGGCAGTCTCAGCTTCCAATTCAAAACAATAATTTGTGTTTCTTTCATGAAGTTTCCTCTTTCTATCTACAGATATCTAACCTAAAAGAGTTTAAGAAGTAGTTTGAAGAAAAATACATATGAGACATTAAATATCGTTTTTATTATTCTTTTGTTTCCTGGTCCATACATAAAGGACCATATATCCAGTAACAACAGCCATGAACTTGTTACTCATTTCATGGCAATCCTCTAACAGGTCTTTCAACCATTTTACAAAGCCAATTGATTGGGGCTGGGAAGTGGCATGGTGGTTAAGGGGCTGGACTCCCACTTGGCCAACTGCAATTCAAGTTCCGGACCTAGTGGCTTGCTTTCTCCCTTTCCCTTTTTCTCTTTCTCTCTGGTAAAAATAAAAAATAAATAATGATAACACATAAAGTTAAATAAAGGATTCTTTTAAAAAATTGCTCCTGGATGATATGTAGTTGATAAGAGTATTGAATTCCATGGAGATCAGTGTTTTATTTCTTATACAATAGATTGATTTGCAAGAAGAAATTTTATATGGGATTTTATGGAAGATATTCATGTTGGACTATCACAAACTCCCAAATATTACCATCTCTTCTCCAGTAGTATTCAGATACTTTTTTTAAAAAAGGTTTTTGCCATACAGTGTGTGTGCTAGCTGGAGAGAGACAGAAAGAGACCAAGAAATGGAAAATGAGAAATTACCCTCAGGGGGATTACCATACTACAGTCTCTTCTCCTCCATTCTCCTCTTGGGATTTAGGTGCGCATGTACACATAATGGGGTGATTTTCAAGCTGCAGGGTCTGGGACTCAAACCATGGTTGTCCATGTGGGAGTCCAGCACCTTAACCACCATGCCACTTCCTGGCCCCTTGGGTAAACTTTCAATAACCAGTTATCCAGAGAGAGAGGGAGAGAGAAAGAGAGGGAGTAAGAAAGAAGATTGAGCACTGATCTATAACATTTCATGATTTCCATCTTGAAAATACTACCACTATGCCTGATTTTAAGGTATCAAAAATACGTAACTAAATATATAGTTCGGAAGTATCTTAGTCCCTTTTGTATTCCTAAAACAGACTACCTAAGACTGGGTAATATATAATGAACAGAAATTTATTGACTCACAGTTCTGGAGATTGGAAATCCAGTGTCAAAATGCTTGATCTGATGAGGGCCTTCTTGCTTCATCCCATAGCACCATCACATGGGGAAAGGGCAAAGAGAAGGTTTACTAGACCTCTAGAAGCTAGGTTCAATAAACTAATATAACAGGGAAATTTGATGTTGCTGCTAGATTTTTCAGAGACAAGAGAAAGGTATGTCCTAGGTATTCCAGCCAACTCCTAAAATGCAGAACATACATGACTGAGATAGATGCTTTACTAAAAACAGGGTAGGGTAGTTCTTTCAATGAATTCTTTAATTAGTAGATCAAAAGGTCAGGGAACAGCTATTAGGCATTCCCCCAGTGTTGTCTGTGCACACTCATATGTACTAGGGGTGGCTGGTTTCCATCTTTAAATTGTCTACTGCTTGCCACATGCACATGAGCTGGGAGCTGACTTTCTTTCTGTTTTCCTGAGTAATTTCCTAGCACCAGACAAGGACAGAACTTGAAAGGCAAACTAACCTGTAGTACGGTATTCTTCTTCCATGGTGGTGCTTTTGGCTATATAAAAGTGATGCAGCAGTGGGAAAAAACTATGGAACTTCCTACATCTACACTGTCACTTTTCATGAACCCCCTAGGATGATCACTTTTCCAGAAATAAAAAAATATTAAGGGGTATTGCAGAAATCTTAAATAGTGTCACTATAGGATGTTTCAATTTTGTATTCCTCAAGCATCACTGATAGTGGCAATACCCAAGAGATTTAAGACTGTAAGGCATATCAGACATTGAACAAATGGTATGAGTTTCAAAATGTTCTAGGCTACCTGAGAAGAAGATAATGATTTTTCAGTAATAGAGTCTAAACCTTGGGTTTTCTTTTAAATGCGAAGAATATGTATTGTACAATCATTGCTGATACTCTTTATGGTCACTGCCCACTAATGGGAGTGATGTACAAAATCAGTGACATTGTCAGATTTAGATTTAATGTAAGGGGATTTTCAGAAACTCTTAGCTGAGGAAGGTGAGACAAACACCATGAGGGAGTGCTTCAAGGTATAACTAGAATTTCCACCAGTTTTTAAGGAGAAGAACAGCTAGGGTAAAAAAATTCTTGGAGAGGCAGCCACACAATTAAATTTAAATGATATAATTGTGTTCTAAAGGATGCTGGATAAATATAGCAAAGAAGACTACGGGCTCATTCTAGGTGGAACAGTCCTTAGAAAACTGAATTGCAGTACTGAAAGGCACATGGTCAATTGTGAGTTTAGATCCTTGGACCAGCCTGAAAACACAGTGGGAAAGCACATGGGCACACAGGATTCTGAGGAACTAGAAACTAGGCAACAGGATTATAGTGTGATGAAGCTCTGTCAAGGTAATCTGTCTTTCTTGCTCTCTCTCTTTCTCTGGTATAGATGCATCTGTGCACACACTGTCATTAAACAAACAAACAAACCAAAGAATAAGAAGACTGTGTGAAAAATCTTTAGGTAATAGACTGCTTGAGGGGGTCTGATTAAAACTGTTTCTTACTAACTGTTAATTGGGTAGGCAATTATTTGAGATCATTAAGGCATAAAATATAAATATGGAACAAACATAAGAGGGGACTTCAAAAGGTTCATGAAAAAATGGAATTAAAATGTGAATTTATTTTAATGCAAGAACATTTTGAAATCTATGAGTAGGTTTGTTTGTTTGTTTGTTTGTTTTAGAGGTCTGTGCTATAGGGCATTTCATTTGCCAGAAAGACAGAGACAGGGAGACAGAAAGTGAGAAATCACCCCCCAGAGAGGATGGCCACACCGCAATCCCTTCTCCTCCATTCTCCTCTCAGGATCTTGAGCACGCATGCATACGGGTCCAGTGTAAGTTTAAGCCACCAGTTCTGGGACTTGAAACGTAGTCAACAACATGGGAGTCTAGTAACACAGCCATTACACCAACTGCTGATCCCAGGTTTTCTCTAATGTGCACTTTGCAAAAATCTTTTGAGACTCCTCATATGTAGATGAAAAGTCATTTTCCAGTCTTGTCATGCCTATTGGTACACTCACAAGGTTGATCTTTTTATTTCCATTTTACAAATAAAGGAATTAGGGGCCATAGGTGTTCAGGCACTTGTCCAAGGTCACACGACGAATCAGAACAAGTCTGGAATACAGGCCTATGACTGGCTTCACACTCTGACAGATCTCTAGCTATATCCTGGTATTCAAGAGCTTTTGGCTCTTGGGATTTTCTCTCCACCAAAGTGTTCCGTGAGTGTGGTCATGACAACATCTCTCATTCCCACAACCCTCACAAAAGTATCCATCATTAGGTAGCATGTTGTCAACATGAAATAGACAGATAATTGAGGTGTTGCTCTCACAATGGAAAGAAAAAGAGCCAATCAGGGTAAGCCAGTACTCTGGTGCCCTTTAGGGGAAAGCCATTAAGTGATACTGCCAAGTGTCCCAGCCATCCATCCGTGGAGGGTAGATTGTACCCAGCATATTTAGCCTGTGAAATATCTCCCCAGCCCATCTTCTTCGTCAACAACTAAATTGTGTTTTTGCCATTTGACCCACGTCCCCTGTTTCCTGTTACTTTCTCACCTTAGCAGCAAATTGTCTATAGCTTGATTTTAAATCTCCAAATCAAATCCTCACTTTATCGCTAGTTCAGGAGATTAAAAAGTGAACCTCCAGGCAGCAGTTAATAAGTAATTGTTTATTTAGCCATCATGTCAAGAGTGAAGTTCACAATCAATTCTCTAGAATTTGACTTTCGAATTCACTTAAATACTGCTCTCCCTTGTCCTAGTAACTGTTCAGTTGACTCTTAACTTTGATTAAGGTTACAGTAATAATTTTAAAAATGATTTTAATTAAGCTGAATCTCCACTTAAGAACTGAACTTAGTAACAGGTATTTCTATCACATTTAAAAAAAATATTTAATTTTTTTATTATCATTTTTTTATTACATTAATCACATGTATCTTTACAGTGTATTACATTTCTTTTGACAGCACAATTACCGTGCATATCAGTCAAGATAAAGATATTACTGTTCACATCATCATCATCAAATAGCTTTTCATAATTTTTTCAGATTGTTATTATTTATTCTCATTTTTTTAAACATTCAACCACTGTATATCATTTGGCTTGTAAAGAGAATTTACCCAACATGAAGTACTTCTCAGACCAGTTCAGCCGAGAATACTGTACACATTTTTTTTTTCATAACTACAGAATTACTGATATCGGGCTGGCCTCATAGTCTGGTTAGGGGAACCAGATACCACATTGCCTACTGTGATTCAAATCCTGGCCCCAGAGACTTAAAAAACCCTCCAGCAGGTGTGCATGCATGCCCCAAATCCCAACAGGAGAAAGGGGGGAGGGATTACAGTGTGAACACACCCCAATTGGGAGTTGCTTTCTTTTCCTCTGGTGAGTGCACATGCCCCCTAGCAATGAAAAAACATTCGTATTTATGAATACATACTATTTGCTGGACATTGTTAAATGTATGAGTTACATTGATTATTACTTAAATGTACACGATTATATAAATCCTATTATAAAAATTTTAGTCTACAGACATAAATAGTAGTAGATCAAGGACTCAAGACCCAGGTCCTTGCAATTCTAAAGACCTTTTTAAAAAATTATTTACTTAATTTTTATTTATCATTATTGTTATTTTTAAATTTGCTACAGGGAACAAGCACTCACACATATCAAAGAGAGAGAGACAGAACGAGAGAGAGAAAGAGAGAGAGAGGAGAGAGAGAGAGAGAGAGAGAGAGAGAGAGCCGACAGTTCTGAGGCTTGAACTGTAGTCAGCCATGTGGGAAGTCCAGCGCCTTAACCACTATGCCCTGTGCTGCCCTAATGACCTTGTATTTAATCACTACACATGCAATATTTATGTCATAATATAAATGTTTACTAATAAGGCTTTTATATTTATGATTTCCTTAATACAACTTGGGGTATACAGTAAACACTTTTTTTAGACCTAGATACTAGAAAAGATATAGACATACAAATATAATTAGTTATTTCTCTTACACTTAAGAGAATGGTTTAAAGATGGAAGGAGGGGTAGATAAATATGAATGTTAGGAAGAAAAATATTGTAATAGGTGTTTCTATGTCCCGACCCGGGGGGACAGCCGAACGGGTTTCCTGAGTGAAGGAGTGAGAGCCGGGGCAAGCAGCGTAGTGTTACAACACGGAGACGACAGTGTCGTCTGTTTATTGTGGGCAGCACGGTACAGCACAGAGACGACGCAGTGTCACAGCTCTTAAGGGTCGCGTCGTCTACTGTGAGCAGCACGGAGACGACGCGGTATCACAGCTCTTCAGGGTCGTCCGGAGACGATGTAGTGTTACAGCTCTTCAGGGTCTCCCAGTTTGTCTGGAGACGATGCAGTGTCAGCTCTTCAGGA
>NW_006159609.1:6072403-6155830 GCF_000334495.1 Tupaia belangeri chinensis
GATATGCAAATTTGAGGGATTCTAGTGGCCAATCAGAGCAAGGTTTCGAAGGTCAGGTTTTTGGAAGGGAACCAATCATGGTAATTGTTTGCTCTCTGAGAAACCTCGGCAGACTCGCTGGTGTGCAGCTTCCCACATTTCTATACAAATATCAATTAATTGACTTGAAATATGGGAGGGTGAAAGAGAGAAATTCCACAGGGGTGTTAGCAGTTGTTCTTAGCAGCTTATTGGTGAGGGTGGAATTTATGATTACTGCTGTTTTAATGGGTCAATTCTACTGCACCAACGTGAAGTATAGTAGTCTCATAATTGCTCAACCTGGAAGCAAGGAAAGTACTTTGTGAGAAACTTTCACCTCTCTACTTCACTGATAGAGCAATTTACTGGTTGTTATTCTAAAGACCCAAATATAGACTACATATAATTTCCACATGGCCTTACTTACTAGGGAAAAATAAATAGTGTGCATGCAATAGGACATTGTAAATAACCTCAGGGTTTTCTAGTCTGCATGCATGCGCCTCTCATTTATAGGTCTGCAGAATTAGGTTCACCTTTACGCACTCCCTTTCCTCTCTTTGGACCAAATCATATTTATAATGCTAGGGTCCTTTTTCAGTGATGTTTTTACATAAGCACAAGCAATGCTGGGAAGTAACTGTTTCCTCAGACATCTTAGGTCCTGATGTAATTTGAGTTTGCCCCTTTGTCATAGGAAGGATCCCCGTGATAGTCACTGGTATTGTATCTTGTCTGCCAAAGATGTTAACAGTTAAAACATAGGAAAGGCAGATCTGCCAATTCACAGAGGAAATTAGTCTTGAATAGGGCCTTACAAGACAGATGGCTTCTTTTCCTTTTTTTCTTTATCCGTAAATGCTGAATTCATTTTAATAGTTAAAATTTACAATGCTTCAGATGGAAGGAGAATCTTGTTCCAAGCACCAACAATTGCTCACACTTCTAGTAGAAGAACTATTGCTGCTCCATTTTGCCAAGAGTGATCAGTGAAATTTTCCAGAAATTGCAAGGCTTTTTGACATTATCTCTGGATCAATTCAATGGTATTTGGTATCTGGTTATGTTACTGCCCCCAAATGTGACCCAATATTGTTCTGTCCTGAATTCATGCCCTAGGTGCTTGGCTAGCCTGATTGCAAAAAGAGGTAAACTTTAGGAATGGAAATTATGGCTTGAGTGGCATTGCAATTCTTTTTAATGGCCTGTAATTTCAACCCATACTTAATCAACTCTCTGTTCTAAAACTGAACCCAGATGATGGAGAAAGCACCTAGTGAGGACTTTTCAATAGTTTAAGAAGCATCAGAAACAAGTAGAAGTGTTTTTTTTTTTTTTTTTTTAAATCAAGTAATTGGTTTGTTTGTTGGGGACAAAAATCATAACAATAATTAAAATAAGTTCCAAACTGTTTAAAGAGTTGCATGAAACAAACAATAAATAACTATAAAATAGCTTGAATGAAATAAAAGCGTATATTTACTAAACTTCTGGAGGAACAAGGATTGTCTAATCTTAAAAGCAACAGAAGAACTCTCAAAGGAAAAAAAATCAATATAATTGACTAAATAAAAATGAAAAGCTACTGTATATCATGAAAGAAAAAAAAATTCAAGAAAACATATAACCAAAACGGAAAGAAAAATAAAAAATAATGATGTTCTACTGAGTGAAGTAAAACAATCTCATAAAGTCACATGCTGTGTGATTCTATTTATACATTATCAAAATGACACAGAGAACAGATTAGTGGTTGCCAGAGGTTAGGGATGGGAGAAGGGATATACATAACCATGTAAGAATAACATGAGGGGGATTTTTCTGGTGACAGACTAATTCTGTATCATAACTTCTATTATGTTACACAAATATGCACACGTGACGAAACGGCTTAGCGGCCCATCTCTGTGAGGTAGCCTTTGGGGTACTGAACTGAAGTTCCGGCAGCCACATGGCAGATGAGGCGTTCGGATGGTGGACCTGAAACACCTCAGTGCACACTTGTTTCCAAGATCCTGAAGAGCTATGGGATTGAGGGAAGGGGATGACAGCAGGAAGAGACCCTCCTGACTGTTCTTTTCTCTCTCTCAAGTGTGCACACATGTGATCTCTAGGATGAATAAAATGAAAACATCTAAAATGCCACAGAAACGAATACACATATAGATGTTGTGCCAACATCAATTTGGTGTTCATATTGTACTGTAGTTACATAATTTGTAACCATTGGGGAAAATTGAATGAGGATACATAAAGGGTATTTATTTATTTATTTATCTTTATTTATTTTACTTTCCAAAGATTTTGTAGTCATAAATTACTTTAAAATGGAAAATAAAATGTCCAAGCAGTTTAAACATCAACACATATATAGTGGGTACACAATAGAGGGAGATACTAATTTTCTCTGAGAGGATAATTAAATTTGGGGTATAGGGGCTCACCTAAGTAACTCTTAACATGCTTTGCTTTCACGTTGCTTGCATTGACTCTAATGGAATTCCCTGATACTATACATTGATGATTCATCTGACACCCAGAATATTCTAGAAGCTTTTCTTGATTTTAGGGTAGACCCACAGATTCTGATGACATGCACCTCCCGCCTGATTTAGCAATTGTTGATGATTAGAATTCTCTTGTGATCAGGGCTCAGCTTGTGGCTTGTTGAATGTGCCATGGGCTGAGTATGCAAGTGTTTCAGTTCCCCTTATTCACCTGAGTTTCATTATTAACCAATTGCTGGATATTTTCTATTTGCCCACCTGGCATCATTCTCTCTCTTCCAGGAGGTGGATGGAATTGGGTAACATTAAAGCGATCCCTTGAGTTCTACTTGCAGGTGGTTTGAATAACAGAAGCATGGAAAGGCGGGAGGGGAGTGGTTTTTCTCCTCACTGCTTCTGTGGGCCAGACGTTGGCAGTGGCAGTGTTCCTCCCCGTTAGCTCCTCGGGGATTCTCCTGCAGTTACTTCTCTCCAGGTACTGGCATCTGCTCCTCTCCTTTGCTTCTTTAGATGTTAAGATGGCATTTGCTCTCTTTACTTGGAGTTTAGTCATGTTTTCACTGACCTTGATGGTTTTCCTTTCCTTTATGCATAATCTTTTTATTAAACTCTTCAAAGTATTCCATATGTGTCTTCTATCAGTTTCCTGATGGGACCTTTGCTGGTACGCCTTTTTCATTTGAATTTCCACGTCTGTGGGTATAGGCCTCGGATTCAAGTCTGAGGTGGCTGTTGCCTTGCAATATGGCACAGTGAAGTTATTTGAGAGTCCTTTTCCCCTTAAAAATGGACACTGTTATTTCTTCTTGAATTGTTAAAGGGTTGGATAAGAAAACGTGTTGAATACCTAGAACGTGGCACATGAAAAAATAGTATTTTTCTCTCCCTCTTTGTCTGCTGAAACAAGCCACTCCAACAAAGGGGGAAAGATGTTCTATTCTCCCTCTGTATCTTCGCTTTTGCTCCAAGTATCCTCTGGTGTAGCTTCAGTCCCTTCAAAATTTAAAAGCAATTCTTACTTTTGCAGATAACATGTTTCTTTCTTCCTTTTTGTTTTTTCTTCCTCCTTTCCTTCCTTGTTCCTGAGACACCCTTGATGAAGTCTCTCCAGGCCAGCCAGGATCATGGGCATGCCAATAGGTGTTGATGTCCATATGGATTTGAAACCAGGCCTCCCGTATGGCTCTAGTGTCACAGAGTGAGGCCTGGACAATGCACTTCTTTTGTTAATTCTGATTTTAATTTTTATTAATTTTACATTCATTTACTGAGCATTGTCACTGCAGCAGGGCAGAACTGGGGACCATAGAAATTTTAGAAGGTTAGGCGTGCTCTCCAGAGAAGGGCCCAGCAAGCCAACAGAGTCAGTTGCTAGCCTCTCCCCAAAGACATGATTACCTGCCCATGTAAAGAAGCAATGTGTTTGTTTTGTTAAGCAGAGAACGCGGACTTTCCAACAGATACCATTCTTACAGAGCTCATTTTCAGTTACGGCAGTGCTTTCCAATGCTCTGATAGAGCATTTCAACATGGCATGGCAGGTAATAATTTATGTCATAGGACCAGGTGATTTATATGTGTTTATGATTTTACCTAGCCCTTGGGACAAGTCTATAAGAAGACTTTTTAACTTGAAATGTTAAGTAAATTCCCACTACTAAAAGGGGCGGGGCCTGAGATAAAGCAGGTCGATTTGAAATCAATTGTGTTCTGAGTATTGTATTCCTCTTTCTGAGGGTTTCCTATTTTCCCCAAAGACTACAGAGTTATTAGCTAGGAATCAGTAGATTGCATTTATTCATATGTGTTTCTCAATGTGTATGGGGTGAGTGGAGTTGGTCTCAGAATTCCTGAAAATCTATAGGTTAGAACTGCAAGATAAGGAGCAGAGACCCTACCCCTAGAACAAACAAGCTGTGCCGTACTGGGAAAAACATTTGATTGGTTCCTGGTTTTCTTGGCTGTGAAGTGAGTCTTTTGATAGCTCTCTGATACAAAGTTTTGTTCACAGTAGGTCCCAAAGAGTGTAAATTTCTTACACTGTAAACTCTGTTGCCTCTGGCCTGTGTTGTACCTTCTCCATTTTCTGTACAATGCTTTTATTCAGGTACCCACCAGTTCCTGCTAGTACTATTTTTTCAATCCTTACCTATTCTTATCCATAGCTTTAAATTTATATTTGTTTATTGAATAATCCTAAAACATGGATCTTCTGAACCAAAATACCAAATAGAGTCACTTAATTTGGAGACAATGCAAACTCACATAGAAAAAAGAGAAACTTTTCACCTTTACAATATCCACATAGTGGTGATAACACCACAGATACTTAAGCACTGCCTCCATGCACCGGGCAGTATAGATTCTCCTTTAAGTCTTGACTGGTTAACAATGAACGGGTGCAGATAATGTCTTCATTGTCCTAGCAGGAAGACATTCTGGAGGAAGTTGAATAGTGAAAATCAATGAAAGGATACAAAATTGGAACTAAGTTCGTTAGTTGTCCCCTTGATTCTTTAGGGTCCTAGGTATTGGAATTCTATTTCAGTGAAGCTATCATTGTCTATGTAAATACAGTTGGAGCATTTACTTCAATGGCATATCATGGCATAGTAGTGATAATGATAGCTTCTAATACAGCCTTTCTGAAGTAGCTTCTCAAAGGAGATGTCTGTATGAGAGATGTACTGACAAACTCATTATTATGAGAAAGGCAGAGTTTAATTCTGTATCTACAGTTCTGTAGTAAAAGATCTTTACATCAAATCTCTACATGTAAAGAAAAAAAAAGATAATTTCTAGATAAGGCTAAAAAGAATTAGCAATAAAAAGAAAGGCAGGGCTTGAGATTAAAATGGTTTCTGAGCTAGCATGGCTACTGGAAAAGTTGCTCATGCTTGAATAGTGACTGCTCACAGAAGTGAAAGGACCTGTGTAGTATGCAGGTATAGTCTCAGCTGGGGCCGTTTGAGTTCTGGCCATGGCTCTGTCACTCAAGAGTGCTGTAGTAAGGGAAACAACCCTTACATTTCTGGTCTACTGCTAAATGGGAGGAAGGTAGAACTGAAAATGTAACTATTAAGTAACTGCTACAATCTAGATGACACATTGTAAACAGAACTATCCTAACTACTATAAGAGAAACCAATTGTAAATTTCTGCTTTGTAAATTGCTGGCAGGATACATGCTCAGAGCAGGCTGAATAAGCTGCAGAGAGGGATTGAGATAGACCAATGGGAGTATGGCCTGAGTTAACCAGTCAGAACTGTGCATTTACAACCTTTCATTTGCATTAAAATGAGCCAGTGGGAGTTCAGGGTAGGATCTTCCTTTACAAAAGACCCACATCCTCATCTGGGGAGAGGCACTGTTTTTTTGGGAATATTTCCAGTTGTTATCCTTTCTTGTACAAGTTAAATTCTTCCTAACCAGACAAGTTATTTGTGTTACATTGTCAGCTTTTGCCTCAGAGAGGTGAACCCATTGAGTCAGAGAACAACACTGAGCATTAAATCCATCTGTCTGCCTTTGTGTCTTTAGAATCTAGAGTCTTGGACACATTGACTCATGGATGAGGAAACTGTAACTCAATTTGCTCACATTGAAGATGATAAAAACAGAACAGGGTCCCGGATTTGTATGTAAAGCCTGTGTTTTACCCACTAAACAAGATTGTCAATAAGAAATCTCATATTAATGGGTAAATTTGAAGATCAGACAAAATCCTAGCCATTTCAAAGCAGGCTATGTTACCTAGCTAGTACCATTTACATTATTAAATTTCTCCTCAGTGAGCCATGCCAGTTTCCTGGGTAACCTCTCTTGTCTGCTGTCTCCATTTAATCTACTATTTATCTGTTTTTTAATTTGAAATAAAGTTTCTTTTTTAAATTGATGTGTAATACACAAGCAAAACAATGAACAAAACTTCTGTATAAAACTTGATCATTTTCACCCTAAGGTAAAAAAAAACAAAAAAATTCCCAAATGTCAGAATATCATGTTTATCCTCACCCAAAACTATAAATGATCTTTACTTCTTCAACTTATTTTTGCATGTATTTAGACTTTATGTACATCTACTCATAATATTTAGGCTTTTATGTATAATTTTTTTTTTTTTTTTGCACATTTTCATGGTTGTAAAATCTGTGTAAGCCATTGGGTTCATCAGTTTATATTCATTGGTATAGAGATGCTATTCTTTGGCCTCTGAGCTCTTTTTCTTTTACTATTATAAATAATACTGCTGTGAACATGTTATCCTGTGTGTGTGTGTGTGTGTGTGTGTGTGCGCGCGCCTATGTGTGCAGGAAAAAATGCTTTTAAATTTCTGTTCCACTAATATATATATATATTGGTTATGCACATATTTAAAAGTAGAATTAAGAGTATATATTTAAAAGTAGAATTAATTAAGTAAATTTGTATTCAAATTTGACCAACATGGTTAATAAATATATCCAAACTGACATGTGTAGATTACTGCCTGCAGCAACTGCAGACTACTTGTGTTTTTAAGTGTTAATGCCATACGTACCAGAATGGACCAATGTACTGGCAAAAGAACAGATCAGAGCAATATTTAAAATACTGCAATCACACAGTAATGGTTCTCTGATCACAATGGAATTAAGTTAGAGGCAAATAGCCAGAAGATGATAAAAACTTCCTAGTGTGTTCAAATTAAGAAATGTACTAGGAAACCAAATCACAACGAAGTGAAAACATATTTTACACTAAGTAATAAAATTATCAAAACTGGTGGGATTGGGAACCAGCAGTTAGCGTAATGGCTATGTTGCTGGACTCCCACGTAGTTGACTGTGGTTCGCGTCCCAGATCCGGTGGCTTAGAACTCACGCCGGGTGCGTGTGCGTGCGTGCCCAAGATCCCGGGAGGAGAATGGAGGAGAAGGGATTGCGGCGTGACCATCCCCCCTGGGGGGTGATTTCTTGCTTTCTGTCTCTATGTCTCTGTCTGTCTGTCTGTCTGGCGAGCGCACGCGCCCTATAGCTAAAACCTCTCAAAAAAACAAACAAACAAACAAAAAAACTGGTGGCATATGGTTAGGTCTATGATGAGACGGAATGTATATATATATATTTTTTTTTTATTTTTTATCATCATATCTTCTTCATATTACATTGGATTACATATAACTTTACAGTGTATTACATTGTTTCTTCAAAAGGGAATGCCATGCACGTCAGTCAGTACAGAGACATTAATCTCCCCACTTCAACATTCCATATCTTTTCTGTTTTCCCCAATCATTATCTTTATTATTCTAATTATTTTTATAAAACAGTCAATTGCTATTTCTTGTTTTGCTTGTAAAAATACTTTGCCCGTCATGAAACACTTCTCAGACCAATCCAGTTGAGAATTCTATACATGTCATCATCAACAGTTAATAAGCCCTATCTGTTTCTCACTAACGTCCTGTCTCTCTATTGTTCACTTGCTATCTTTCTCTATCCTCTTCTCTTCACTTACCCCATTCCACACTGTCCTATTCTCATTAAGTACCTTCACTGTGTTTATGTCCTCCGAATTTTTGCTCTCTATTATAGAGTGCGGATAGTCGGTATATATTGAGTGGATACATACAATATCTTTCTTTCATAGCCTGGCTTACTTCACTCAGCAATAGATCCTCCATATATGACCATTTTCTATCAAATTCCAGGGTCTTGTTATTTTTTATGGCTGAGTAGTATTCCATAGAGTATATATACCACACTTTTCCAATCCATTCATCAGTTTGTGGACATTTAGGGGGCCGCCGTGGGACGGAATGTATATATATTTTTAAGAGATTTTCGCTATAGGGCACATGCACTTGTTTGAGAGACAAATGGGAAGCGGGAAATCATCCATCAGAGGGGATGGCCACACCACAATTTCTTCTCCTTTCTTCCCTTGGGATCTTGGCACACATGCACACATGCCCAGTGTGAGTTCAAGTTACCGAGACTCGAACTGTGGGGGACTGTGTGGGAGTCCAGTGACGTAACAATTATGCCATCCGCTGGTCTGGAAATATGTATCTTTAAAAGAATTTTGAAGAAAGGTTGAAAATTAATTACATCGAGATTTCACTGTAGAAATTAGAAATAAAAAAGCAACTGTGTTGTAGACTAATGTCTGAAAAAGCATATCTTTTTCCTCTTTGTTTTTACTTTATTTCCCTGTATTTGAAGTATTTTTTCTTGGTTGGTTGGTTAGTTTGTTTTCTATAATATTTGTGGTGCATGAATGCAAGAAAGAGACAGAGAGAAAGTTAGAAATCACCCTCCCCCTGCCAGGGTGATGGCCACGCTGCAGTCCCTTCTCCCTGAGCCTCCTTTTGGCATTTTGGGCACATAGGCACATACACCTCAGTTTTTCAAGCTGCTGAGAGGACTCAAACCAGAGTTTACCATGTGGGATCCAGATGCCATAACTACCATGCCATCTGCTGGCCCTAAGGTGTTTCTCTTGAAAGTAGTTAATAGTTACACATTTTAATCTCATGTAATACATAGCATAGAACATGTAGCTTGACCTTATTTGCTTAAACTTGTTGTACTGCTAATGTTGGGCTATATCAGAACTGGGAATCAAAATCTTCTCGGGGACTTCTACATTAGAAGACAAGGGAAGGTGTTTAATATCACGGACTGAAAGACATACTCTCACTGTAGCTATGTACTACTGATACTTGGTCATCCTTCGTTAGAGGTTATCAACCTCATTAGAGGTTACCTTTTCATTTCCTTTTCTTCCAGTCCTTTGCCTAACACTACAGTAGAGATTCCACAGTATTTCATCATGTCCTTATAGCTATACCATTGTATTTTTTTCATGTTTTCAGTTATTGTCCTCCTAGGTACATCTTGAAGAAATACAACATTCATCTACTGTCATGGAAAATGATAATGGATCTTTATTCCATAAATTAACTTTTTTCCCTGTGCTTTTGATTTCATTCTTATTCACCTACTTTGTGACTTTCTCTTTTTCTCCTGATGTTTTCCAACTGTATTTCCACTCTATATGTTGATAGACTTTGTATATTGTAATATTCAGTGAGTGACAGCCTACATGTTATAATGCACAGAGATCTCTAAATGCTCAGAAAAATAAAGCAGCTAACAGCAGTGTTAGTTTGAGAATGTCCAAGGACTTAGGAAATGAGATAATTTTATTTAAGTCAAGGAAGGGTAAGTCTTCCTGACATGTCATCTGGAAATGGATTCCCATATTTCTTAAAGTTTATTTCTTTGTTTCATGAGATGGAGGTGGCGTAAGGTGGGGTTGGGTGAAACGGGGGAAGAAACAGGGACTTCTGACAGGGTCCTGCTACACCACGATCTTCCTGGCAGCCTTCCAGCCTCGGGCCTAGCACAGGAGGCCTGAGATCAACCCTGGACCTTTTCACGTGGCTCTAGTACCATGAACCAGTACCTCACTGGTCGGATTCCTGTATTCTTAGGTAGATCTTACTAGATAGGAATCTTGCAGGACAGTCTTGAACGTATTACTACTACTCATCCATTACTGCCTTGTATGAAAAGGCATGCCGCATTTTCCTGTGCATCTTGACTTTTCTGAAGACCCTGTAGTAGCAAACGACTTTGACATATATTGAATTACAGTGGGTATGTCACCTGACAGAAATGAAGAATTCTGAATATATTGATCATTACCATTCTCAGTCTATTTTATTTATAATGAAATTTAGTTAATGAGGAAATATTTCCTCTAGTAAAATTATCTCCAGACATAAATATCAGAAGGCCTCATGTGTTGTCTGACCAGTAGGGCACTGCAGAGCAAAATGGCAAGCTTAGACATCAGACAGACCTATTTCCCAAGTGGGCAGTTGAGTGAACTGTATCTGGGTTGTGGTTAGGCTCAAAACGATGAGGTAACTTTTTTTTTTTTTTTTTTTTTTTTTAAGAGAGGTTTTTCTATAGGGCACATGCTCTCACCAGGGAGATAGAAAGGGAGAAATCACCCCCCAGATGGAATGGCCATACTAAAAGCCCTTCTCCTCCACTCCCCTCTTGGGACTTTGGCATGCATGTGCTTGTGCCCAGTGTGTTTTAACATGTCGGGTCCAGGACTTGAACTGTGGTCAACTATATGGGAGTCCAGTGATGTATCCATTACACCCTCTTCTGGTCCCAAAATGAAGTACCTTTAAAAACACTCATTCTCTGAATTTGTTCTTTTTAAAATGAGAAAATAAAATATACCATGTATAATTGATATGATTACATGCTGTATTAATTATATTAGATATATTAAACATTTAATGCTCGAAAATTCCTTTTCCTAGAAATAGAGCAGATGTCTAGAGAATTTTAATTTTTGTTTGACAGCTAGCTCAGGTATCATTTATCTTCATTAGTACTATGCCGCTAAGATTTTATTACTTTTTTTGAAGTAGGAGAATAGGTTGTATCAGTTGTCGAAGGTTTTACAATTTGAAGATAAAAATAAAACACTAATCTATGCTTAATAGGCATCAAGATTATATATGTCACACTTTCTGTGATCCAAGGTTTCAAAGATTTATTCCTGTGCTTTCTTTTAAGCATTTTATAGTTATAGCTTTTTAAATTAAATCAATGATTGGTTTTTGAGTTAATTTTTATATATGTTGTGAAATAGGGTTCAGCTTCATTATTCTGCATATAGATAACCATTTGTTGAAAAATGTTTTTTCCCAATTTTTGTTCAAAATTAATTGCTTATAACTGTAATAGTTTATTTTTGGCATCTATTTCATCCCATTGATAATATGTTTATGTTTATGCTGGTATCACACTGCCTTGATTGCTGTAAATTTATAGTAACATTTGAAATTCGAGGTAGGAGTACTTGAAGTTTGTTTTTCTTCAGGAGTTTAGTTTTTTGTGTTTTTTTTTGTTTTAGTTTTTGTTATAGGGCATGTGCTTTTGCCAGAGAGAGGAGGAGGGGAAGAATTTTTAAACATTATATGTTTATAATATATAATTAATATAGTATATATAATATCAGAGAGACAGAATGAATTCACCCTTTGGGGAATGGCCAAGCCTCAGTACCTTTTCTCCTCCATTCTTCTCTCAGGATTTTGGGTATGTCCACACATGTGCCTGACATGTTTTTTCAAACCTCTGAGTCTGAGTCCCACACTGGAGTTGGCTGTGTTGGTTCCAGTGCCTCAACCTCCATGCTACCTGCTGGCCCAAGAGCTTAGCTTTTATTTGTCACTTGAATTCCCATATACATTTCAGAACCTGTTTCTCAAAATCTAAATACTTTCAGTTCTCAAGACTCCTATAAATACTGTATTTTAGTTAAAAGGGGATAAACTAATATTTTTGAAGGTTTCAGTTGAAAGACAAAGATTAGATCCTCTTCTATGTTATCTTATCATCATTAATTCCTTTTTGTGTTTGATTGTCTTGTCTATGTGATTTGATTTGTCTATGTGATTTGCAGTCAGTAGTGTCTAGTACAACATTTAAATCTTAAAAGCTGGATATCAGCAGTTGCATTCATATCAAATTCTAGAAATTAAAGATTATTGAGAAGGAGGAAAAGATTTCTAGCAGCATATGGTAGAGAAAGAAAATTGACTGTACAGGGTCAAAAGGAAATATTTTGGGGTGATGGAAGTGTTCTATAATTTCATTATCTTGGGAGTTAGGGCAAAACCCATGAAATCTGACACAAAGCTATACCAATCTTAGTGAACATTTTCTTCTAGGTACATTACCTCAATAAGCTAATGACAAAAATAGTCTCTTCAAAGTCAAACATTTCTACTTTCTACAGTCTTGCATATTTGACCATAACTTTGGAATGCATATTGAAATCTATGTTGAATTTGTTGGACACAGGTAAGAAAAAGCAGTATTCTTACCATGTTTATCTATTTTAAGTGACTGGAGCCATAGAGCTCAGGGAGGGATTTGGGGGCAAGGGGCAGGATATTCATTGTAGTTTGTTTTAAGGAAGTCACATTTTCACAGATAAATTCAGAAAGAAGGCAGAAACTGATAACCAGGTAGGTACTTATTATCCACCAAAATAGCTCTCCTGGTACTGAAAAAACAGCAGTGGTTTAGTTAATATTCTGTGATTTTTTTCAAAGTCCATCCAAAATATAAGTGAAAGTGCATTGGCATGAAAAACTCACTGTTTGTTTGAGAGATACTTCATTATGTATCTGCGGGGTGATAGAACATAATAGTGTAACTGATAATCAATTTGAATAATTGTTCTGTATTTTCCACAAGAAATATACTTCTTGAGCTAGAGTCATATTTTAGAGACAACTACGTGGCAAGGTTTTTTATATATATTTATTAAATATAATGGGAGTGTTTCCCATAGTGGCAGTTTATTATCTTTGTTGTTATCAGTGGAAAATTAAGAACAGAAACATGGAATCAGAATTTAGATAACACTCTCAATTTAAGCAATTAGTCCTGGAACACATATTACAGTAATAAAAGGTTCATGTCTAGAGATTTTTCTTCCTGACTCTTAATTCAGTTACCAGTGTTTTTTTTATTTTTCTTCAGATAATAAGTCTCTGAAATGACTTACCCTTGAGACTACAGAGAAATAATGTAAAAGAGAAACGTTTTACAGTACTGATGAATGCATAATGATAAGGCCTATATACAGCAGGCAGGTGTGTCTAATCAGGAGGATGGGCAGCAACAGCTGTACGGAGAATACGGGCTCATTGGCCACCGAAGAGATAAATGGGTAACAGTTGGTTTTCCACCAGGGCCATACCTCCCATAATGCCTTTGTCCCTGCTTTTCTGTGACAAGAATATTCTCCCAGGCTAAAGGGGAAGACACATTTATAGATCACTGAGACAGCTGCTGTTGTTCTTAAAGAGGATAATTTGTCCTGGCTTCAGAAATTGCTCTCATTGGTCACCATGGGAGTGAGCCCAGATGCTTTGTATTATGAAATTCAATGTCAAACCAATTATGGGTGTACTGATGCATCATGATATCTTAGATGAAAAAATTGCAAATTAGACCATTTTCTCTTTGTAAATTTAAATTGTGACATTTTATACAGTCATGATTTATGCTGACTCCTAGTCAACAAAAATGTTGCTTGACTATCTAGTTCTTCTAAGGGTAGATAAATAATGTCCAAACAGAAAACAAAGTTCATGAAAATAACAATTACATTTATTTTTTTCAAGTTTATTTCCATAAGTGAGACAGAGGCACAGCATTCCTCCCCACAGGGTCCGAATCCCCAAATCTTCCCCATTACTCCTACTCCCCACACCTCAGCCAGCCAGAATTATGGGCATACATGTGTCAGGCTTACTCAGGGAGGTCTCTGGACAGAAGCCAGTAACTTTCCCTTGTGGGTCTGCCTCAGAGTGTCTTACCTACTGCTGCACCACTGTCCAGCCTCTAAAATTTCTTTTGTATATCTAGTCTAGCATAGATAGATCAGATCTAAATGAATGGGTTGAAATGAGCTAGGAATCTAGTTTGGTATTTCTAGGATTTGACCAGTTCTGTGGGAGGAAGAAAGCCGTGGGAGTTGAGTAGTCTGGGTTTCATCCTGATCATGTTGTCTACACGAGTGACCTTGTAAATACAGCAGTCTCGGCAAAGTACTGAAAGTCCATTGGTAGCCTTATTTTTATACATAAAATGGGGATGAAAATATGTAGGAGTCTGTACGTTTTGTACTATTTTTTAAATTGAGTTCCTTTGTGTTTACTGAAAAGTTTTTTGCTGAGTAATTAGTGAAAAAGAGGTTAACAATGGAGCTTGATTAATTTTTAATTTTACTTTAAATTTTGTGTGTGTGTGTGTGTTTCATGTGTGCTATTTTTCTAGACTGCATCATGCTGTGTCTTGATCCTCCTCCCTCAGCCTCCTGAATAGTTGGCACCAGCGGTGCAGTGCCATGCTGGGCTCCTTTATACGGGGGCTCCCTAAATTGTTGACACTGGCCGTAGACTTGTGATCCTCTCAGCCTTCTGAATTGTTGGAATTGGTTGGAATTACAGTAAATCTTACTGTACTTTGTTTGTTTGTTGGTTTTTGTGTTTGTGATTTTTTTGTTTTGGGTTTTTGCCATAGATTATGTATACTCACTGGAGAGAGAGACAGACAGATACAGAGGTAGGGGAAGGGAGAAATCACCCCCACCCCAACTTCCCCTGGAGTACAGCCATGCTGAAATCCCTTCTCCCCCTATCAGGATTTTGGGCATACATGCACATGTGTACAACGTGGTTTTCAAGCCACTGGGTTCAGAGCTTGAAACATCATTGGGCATGTAGGAATCCAGTGCCTTAGCTACCATGCCACATGTTGGCCCCAAGTCTTAAAATTTAGTTCCAAGTAAGTAAAATTCACAGGACCAGGTGGTAGCCCAGTGGTAAAACATGACATTCTTTGAGGCAGTACCACATGGGAGGGTTTCTGGTTCAAGTCCAGAGACCTCTTTGGGTATACAGGGGACATGCTTTTCCAAGGTCAGCTGAAGGCCAATATGGAGTGTTGGAACTCTCTCAGGGTTGCTGCCTATGTCTCACTCATGGGAGAAATAAACTAAGAAAAATGAACAAATTCACATATTTAAAGTAAAGCACACTTTCTCTACATATCCCAAATACATATTGTACACATGTGTATACGTATTCACATACATTCTTGAACATACATATATGTATGTAGTTCATGGACTAATGGAATTGAATTTGAGTTTGTATCACTTAAATTAAAGGATCCTAATACAGAAATTTGACAACTAGAACAAAAGAAAAAAACTGAAAAGGATGGACACTGTGTGGGTAACTGGGCCCAGGCATTAAAAACCAGCTCCACTACTGTTAAACTCATAAATACTTGATTAGGACCTTCTGGCATGATGTTTACAACAGTGATGGTATGCTCTTACCTTAAAAAGATTGCCTCTAATTTTTTGTAATATTATCAGATACCTTAAAGATACTCTCATTTATTTCTAGTTTATTAATAGGACTTTTAACAAATCACAAGAGGAGAGAAAGGAGAGAATACTATTTTTTCTCTGCATTTATTGAAATAATTGTTTTTTTATTTTAATTTGCTAATACAGCAAATTGTATTGAACAATATTTTTAACAACTTTATTGGTAGATAATTTACAGACTATAAAATGTACCCATTGAAGCTGTAATTGAATTTTAGTAAATATACATATCTGTACACAGTCCAGTTTAAAAACATTTCCATCATTATAACATTTTTTAAACTTTTCATCTGACATGAATTCTTTCTTCCAGAAAAACACTTACCTATTGGTATTTGTATCCAAATTTATGATAAAAATAGTTTTCTAAACTAGATGGTGGCGCAGGGGTAAAACACAATGCTCTGAGAAGCCAAATCACATGGAATATTGCCCATTTGCATCTGGAGACCTCCCTGGACATGCCAGGCATGTGAGTGCCAGTGATCTGGGGCCCATTGAGACTACAGTTGAATTACGGTATTGGGACCTTGTTGGGACTCTGTGTCTGTCTCTCTCCTTTGGAAAATAAATACCTAGGAAAAATATTATAAGTGAAAACAATCTTGAGTCATTTGAATTTTTTAAATGGAATTACTAAGTTGATCAATGAAAGATCCTATTTTTATGTGTTAAAAAAATACTTGACATAAATGCTATTTTAATGATTAAGATGGTTTAATTACTCAATTAATATTCTGAGAGTATCCAACTGCTCATTGTAATTCAAGGCTTAATAAGATGATATATTCTGTCTTTTCATATAGACATAGCATTTAGAATACTTTTGAAGGCATATTTCAGAGATTGATCCCAGCTCTGTCTGACATATCATTATAATCGTGTATTTTGGGATTGGTGTTCTTTTTTGAGAATAACATTGAATAAATCTTACTGATTCAATAAAAATCCTGGTTTCTGTTAAGATGTTATGATTGATAAATATAATATGAGATAATTAATCTTCTTAAGTAAATGTCATTCCTTAGACAGGCATCTTTGAAGAATGTCGAACCTTTTTTCAATTTGTTTCCTTTTTATCATTAGTTTTCAAAAGTTTCTCCTTCAGCAAAAATATTTCTTTACTGAATTGCAAATGACTGCCATGAACCAGGAAAATTTTTTATTCAGAAGGTTTAGGAAAAATCAAAACCTGCTGTGATGAGATGTAAATTTTGTTATGCTTCTTAAATAATGATAAAAATGATCATTTAAAAAAACTATGAAATAAGATACAAGGGTCAACCATTAGGCACCTGTAGCCATACTGTAGTTTTATGAGATTCATTTTGTTAGGGAAACTCAGTTTAGTCAACTTCCTTTCAGAGAGAGAGACTGAGAGATCGATCAACCATCCCCTAAGGGAGATCACCACACCATCATTTCTCCTCCTCCATTCTCTTCTGGGGATTTTGGGCATGTCAGCACACGAGCCCAACATAATTTGCAAGCTGCATCAAGCATCTGCTGGCCCAGCTGCCTTCTTGTTAATGTTTTCATCCTGTATCTTTCACTATATCTTTACTTTTACCTTATTTGAGTTTTGTATTTAAAGTATTATTTCTTAATTTTGTATTTAAAGTGTATTTCTTAATAACAAAATATAGTTGGGACTTGTTTATTTACTTAAAAAAAATTTATTGAGAGGGAAGAGGTGTGAGAAAGGGTACTCTTGATAGTATTTCCCCACACTGTGATTCTTGCCACAAGCTGGCCAGGATCTTGGTGCTTGGGTGATTTACATGTTCAGATAGACACAGAATCTGAACCCAGGCCTCTCGTGTGGCTATAGCATTTTGCAGTGAGTACACCACCTCCACTGCCACCTTAGTTGAGTCCATGACATTCTCATCATTGTTTTTAAAACAATTACTTTATTCATGGGGGTCAGCAGGTGGCATAGTGGTTAAGGGCGCTGGATTCCCACATGGCCAACTGTGATTCGAATCTCAGACCTGGTGGCTTGCTTTCTCACCCCTCCACCCTGCTCCCCTGCCACCATCCTTCTCTGGTCAAAATGAAATAAAGAAAGAAAGTTAAATAAAATAATTCTTAAAAAAAACCCAAAAAACCAAAAAACAATTACTTTATTCATGAGACATCATGTATACATGTGCATGTGAGAAAGAGAGAAGAAAGATAACCGAGCAGCGTCTCATCACACTGTACTTTTCTCCCCTGTCTGCCAGCTCATCAGGATCTTGGGCGCCCATGCACATACCCGCTGGGCTCCATGTTGACCAGGAACCAAACCCACAGTTGACCACGTGACCTCCATCATTGCTAGTTCTGCTTGGTACCTCCTGTGCCACTGAAGCTGGGCTGAGGTCTGTCTTTTAATGGTGAGTTCATGCTATTGAATTTTTGCAATTATTTCATTTTACTTTTCCCCATCGACACTTACACTGATCATATATAAATATATGCCATATTTATTACTGCTTCCCATCCATTGCGCTTGTTTGATGGATATTTGTGTGTCCTGAAATGTATTGTTTGAAGCCTAATCCCCATGTGGTGGCATTTGGAAATGGGACCTTTGAGGGTGGTTAGGTCATGAGCATGGTGCCTTTGTGAATGGGATTCACACCTTTATTAAAGAGAACTGTCTTGCCCCCTTCCATCATGTGAGAATACAGAGAAGAGAGCTGTGTACCAGGAAGTGGGTCCTTACCAGATATAGAGTCTCTTGACACCTTGATCTTCAACTTGCCAGCCTCTAGAATTATGAGAAGAAAATTTCTATTGTTTAGGCCACCTAAGATATGGTACCCTGATAAAGCATTCCAAAAGGACTCAAACAGGGATTTTTGTATTTAGTGGTCCTCAGGAAGAGTCCAGGTCTCACAGCTCCTCCCCTTGTAACCTCCTTTTGCTAAATTCTAGGCTTGCTGGTGTAGTGGTAGTGTGGATGTGAAGGGGAGAGCATTCTGATACAGTCTTAATAACTCTTGGGCTTTAAATGGACCTGCATTTTTCAGGTCTTGGCCTTCACGATATATCTGTCTCTCCTGTAGTGGTATAGCTGTTTCTCCTCCCCAATCCCTTCTCTGGCTCCAGCTTTTCCTTTTCATCTTTGAAATCCTGACCCTTCCAACCGTTTTTGCTTTTCCCTTACTTGAGACAGGGAGACCCTGGGGGCTTGAGTTAAGAGGAATTCCTTTTCCCTTGGTGGAAAAAGATGTCTGAATCATACTTCTATAGAATCATTTCCTTTGGAGAATACATCATTGTTAGAAAGTTCTGTTAAGTCTCAGAAGGGGTAATGCCTTGTTTTCCTGCCAGTTGGTGCTGCTGCTCCAGGTAAGCAGACCTCAGGGCCTGTATCTCACTTAGTGCGTCTTTCCCAATTGTGGTGTAGAAGTCAGCCCTGCGGATTCAGTTCTCAGGATGCCACTGCACAGTTGGTGAGCGTTTTTGTTACTGTGAGGGTATAATTTGCTCTTGACAGTAACCCAGTGATAACCCATTCGTTATTAAAGAGAGGAGCACAACTCAAGCTAATCTTGAGTGAGTTTGCCGTCACACATGAGCTCAGAAAGGACACATGACCTGTGGAAAGTCATACATACATGGCTCGTCAGACTCAAGCTGCTTACTCACATGACGCTAAAGGACCCTGATCAAAGTAGATAAGAGATTTTCATCTGCTGTATTTTCTGATGCAAATCACTGTATTATGTGGCTCCTACTCCCTCCACATAGACATTGTCTCTGCTTAACTGATGTCAGAAGACTTGAACCCTTCCATGAGGCCATTTTCATAGGAAAGAAGTGTCATACAATATTTGGGATGGGAATGAAAGTGGTGTAACATATGTTTCTTAAGGTCAGACTTTGACGTGACCACACAAATTAGGTTCATGTAAGTCATTTTTTAACTAGCCAGTTGATGAAGTCAAAGCAAGTGACCCTTCTACTGAAGCCTCTTCTGTTTGGATGATATATTATATATATGTATAAATTTCACTTCATTTTGTCTTTTCTTTCACCATTCTTGTGTAACTCAAGAAAGCATTCTACCATGGCGATTTACGTGGGAGTTAGGTAGCAGCAGAACCTTGACAGGTGTGCAGGCTTCTACTATATTAGGAACTAATAGATAGGCCTTCCAGTGAACTCTGAAAGTGAGACTTGCTGGTTCTCTTGACTGTGCTACGGGAATGTTATTTTCTGCTCTGAGTCTACAACTGCGGATTCTCCTCCAAGATCGAGAATAATGTGGTATTTGAGCTGTCAAGGGTGAATGACTAAACCACTTCCTGTTGCAGATAAGAAAATTGAGATTTGGAGTCTTGGCTACTAGATTAAATAAAGAGTGAGAACTTGTTTTACAATCAGTTCTTCACAGTAAATTACTGAATTCTTACTATGTGTCTGGCACTATGGTTACAGAATTGGTTATAGGACGTATCTTTGTCCCTTAAAGTTCAGGTTCTGGTAGAAGGGGGAAAAAAAAGTCAATACTTACCATGTAAAAGTCATAGAGTGAGAAAGATGGATTTTGGAACTCAGTTCTGCTGTTTCTTAGTTCTGCCACTGTGTGATCGTGGAAAGTGACTTAATCTTGGAGAGTAATTTTCTCACCTGTTAAATGAGGACAATGTTGCCTTGAGTTGTTTTGTTACTTAATGTGACAATATAGTTAAAATTTCTTTAAAAAGTATGCCAGTAAAATGTCAACTATTATTTCTGTTGTGCTTATCAATCAATACATAGACATGTACTCCTCCCTCTGTCATATAATCCCAATTACACAGACTTACCTGTACCCCACCCCACATTTAGATGGCTGTATTATAAGGTTAATTCTAAAACACACTAACAATTAAAAGAGCTCTTTGGCAAAAGCTCTTCTTTCTTCTTAAGTAAATTAATGGAGAAATGGCTAATTCTCCTTTATTGAAAATCTGCCTTCTATTTGCTCAGCTTAATTGAATCTCTTATATTCATGTGAGCTTTCTAAAGAATGACTATTAACAATTAGCAATTTTTTAATAATGAAAATTCTTTTAGGGATAAGGAATGAATCATAAGTTATGTGGCAGCGTAATGAACCTGATTCAATCTCTCCAGGGCAGGTTTTTGAGGTAGCTATGGTGACAGAGAAGTTTGTCATTACTGCAACTTGAGAAAATGCCCCAAGTTTTAGCAAAATAGGAGTCTACCAAAGATCATGGGACAGGTATAGAAAGTGGTTATGGTTAAGGAAACAATTTCAGGATGTATCATGATTTATAAAGCAGTGGCTTTTATTGTGTGCTTATTTTATTGTATAATCATAGATTTATTCTTTAACATGAGTTGCAAATAGGCTTATGTAAAAGAAAGCAAGAACTTTCATTCAGAGGGACGAGGGTTAACATCTTCTCCCCCCCCAAAGATTTCCATATACTATCTCACTTGCATTTAGAGGGTGACAGATGAAAAAATGAAACCTCCAAGAGATTAGGTGGCTTGTTTAAGTCACAAGGTTTATAAATAGTGTGGGATTCAAATTTATGTTTACCCAAAGCCAAGATTGTCTGTTCATTTACTTTCCTGATAGTAGACAAGATGACAAGTCTAAGCATAGCAGTAGGTGAGTCATTCAATTCATGTTTTAATGGACACATGGAAGGTCTGATTAAGATCACTATATCCACAAGTCTCATAGTCATACTAGTGAAGAGCTTGGTTGCTTTGTGGCAAGTATATTGTTCATCTAACAGTTTGAGAGAACTAACATTTTCATGAAAAACGACTTTCTAACTGGCATAGAGGAGATGATTGTTCAGAAATAGTCGAAGGATTTTAAGCACTTCACTATGCTAGTTTCGGTGGGCCAGTGGTAGGGCAGTGGTAACTCAACACCCTTCAAGGCTTACCCACGTGGAAAGCTTTGAGGATTCATGTCCAGAGACCTCCTTGAGTGTGCTGAGCACTTAGTCATCCATGATCTGAGACTGGCTGAAGCTACGACGGATGAGGAAGTGAAGACCCTATTGCAGATACCCATCTCTCTTTTTATTATAGAAGAAACAAATAATTAAACTGGTAAATAAAGCCATCTCCCAGTGCCTAGATGCTAGTCCACAGTCCTCACAGGGAAGTAAAGGCTTCTTCCCTTTGACGTTCTAAATTTCGATGAATTTCTCATTGCTATACATTATTTAGAGTCACATTAACAAGAGGACTTAGGAAATGTAGTTTGCAGGATGTATGCCTCTGAATACACAGGAAAATTTAGACGTGTAGAAATAATGCTGCCTGCCAACAATTTCTAGCATGTGCTTGTGAGATCCATCTTGACTCTCTTTTATTCTCTTACCTCTTTATTATTCAAAAACTTAATTATGACTATTGTACACCTTACTTTCCTCTAATATTGTGAATTCTCACATAAAAGGGACAAACCTACCATTTCCTTTACTAGAATCAGGTCCCTGTTCTTGTAAGATAGGAGGTTCACTTGTCCCAAAATGAAGAAACTGATGAGCAAATTTCAGTTTTTTTTTTTTTTTTTTGTCAAAAACATACTTGCAAAACTGTAATTTATAATTTTGGTTATTCCCTGAGGGACACATTCAGACCCACAGCACTGATTGGCAATCCATTTCTAGTTTCAGCTAACCTGGGTTATGGGCACACAAGCTAGGTGAACTCAGAGAGACCTCCCGACAGGAACCAGCAACTTCCCTTGTAGAGTCGCCACTCGGATCATGATGCTTTGCTGCTGCACCACTATAATTTCTAGTATCTACTGCAGTTTGCTGATGCCCGGGTCTGCACCTCATATTGAAAAACATGAGTGAAAGCATGGTTGAAAAAAACCTTAAAGTATTTCAAAATACTGAAGGAAACATTAGATACACAAATATATAATCTTTAAAACTCTTTAGCATTTTTGTAAAGTTTATTGCTGTAAAATTGTGTATAACAACTGCATTCCTAGTTAATTAATAATGAGAAAAGACTAAAGTTTATTTGTGTATCTCAAATTTAGCACAACTGTGTTTTGTTTCAGTTTAATTGGGTCCTTAGCTTAATCTGGTTTATTTTCAATGCGTTTCGTACATCTTATGTGTTTGAGGGCTTTCTTTGTTACAGTGACAATAAGACTTATACCTTGTATTCTGTTTAAGATTTAAATAAAAAAAAATCCACTGCAGCCTATTTACAAATTAAACTTTATGAACATGGCTTTGATATGAAGGGAAGGCTGAAATGCATAAGCAAATGAAAAAGGAAGAAAATTATGAGAAAAAAGATTCAAATAGAGACAAGAAAAGGAAGGAAGGAATGGGAAAAGAAAAGAAAAATACTAAAAGGATAATGGCAACGGGAAAGAGAAGCATTGTTTGGGAGGGAGGGAAGAAGTCTAACTTGGAAACAAAGATGGTAAAGTCTGAAGTCTTGTATTGCTTGACCAGGTGCCTATTTCCAGCAGAAATTACTTAGAAATATGTGCATGAGGGAGGCCGTAGGTGAACTTCCCCTAGTTAGAAGAAATGAAGCAGATATCAAGAGTTTCTTTGCTTTGCTACTCCCCTTGTCTTGCTAAAGTGAATGCAGAACAAGAGGAGAAACAAAATATATAGGTACTTTACTCTAAAGAGATGGGTGAAAAATTGAAACATCTACTTCTGTGTCTGATGTCATTTCCCCTGTCTCTAAAGTGCTGATATATATTCATTCTTTGCTACTAATGAATGAAGGTGAGTGAAACCCTGGTCTCATTCCTATATGGCCAGTAGATTGTACAGAATTGGAATTAAGAAAAATTGCATTCCAGTTTGCCTTTAAGTCCTGTTCTAAAACAATGTTTAAAAAATCATCTTATGGCCTCGTTTGGTTATACACACTATGTGATGGCTGAGGCCCAGGCGGGCCCGGATTTGTTTCCCAACCCAGACTAAGCAAGTGGGGCACAATGGCAATGCCTGTGGTCCCAGCTGATGGACAGGTTTGGGATAGGACGGATGGTAATGTGGTGAGACTCTGCCAAGAATACTTCTTTCTCCTTCCTCCCCACCTCTAGGGTGGGGAAAAAAAGACACCTACTTTATAAATCTCTGACTTGATTTATATCAAGGTGTGCTATTTAGTCAACTTACCATATGGGATTATTCGATGCCTTTCTGGTAATGTAATTCATATAATCATAACATGGCAATATAAAATAACTCTCAATTTTTCCTTCTCTGAAAAGTAAAGTTAAGCCACCTCCTTTAACCATCAATTTCAATACTTACAGAGAAAATAACGTTTTGACAAAGGAATTTTCTCTTCAATTTCTCACAGAGAAATAACGGGTCATTGGAAAAGTCATGACATATTTTTGCATAGAACAACAAAAAATACGTCATGACATTTCTAACGACCTGTTATGTTCCAACCAGAGACAATGAGGGACAACTAAGGTTTTATCTCAATTTTGGTGATGATATATCCATGGCAGTTGTCAAGGCTACAGGCCAGCATGTGGGAACTTTAAATTTACCCAGAAAATTTTCCTATCAAAGTAAGTTGTGATATGTGTCACTAAATTTCCAATACCTTAGGAGGAAAATTACCTTTGTGTAACACAGTGCTTTCTTCCTCTAGAGAGGAGCATCTGAAACAATTCAGCGTTCTTCTAATCAGAAACGTACAATACACAGGGACAAAGGCCAATATTTGTCACTGTTCTCTAATTGACTCTTCATTGACAAATATGTGAGTGTTCAGAAAAGTCATAGCTCATTTTTTGCATAGAAAAACAGAAAAATACTTATGATTTTTCTGATGACCTAATACATACATGATCCAAAATATTTCCAAGTTCTTTGTAATACATTTTCCATTGACGTACAGCACATTCAGCTTCTCATGTTGGACTAGTGGATTATGACTACAACAGCCTCTCACTCGGATTACAAGATCTCTGTAAACTGTTGTGCTGTTGTAAAAGACATGACTTTTTAGTGATGACCCAATACAAAAGGTTTGAGGACTTTGGGAAGTTTTTTGTTGTTGTTGTGTTTTTTTTTTGTTTGTTTGTTTACTTAACTTTATTTATTTTTGCTCTTTTTCTTTTTATTCCTTTTATTTTTTTACAATTTCATTTTATTCCATACATTCAATCACATTATTATTTGTCTTACAAAGTGGATATTTCAGCAGGTGAACATTCCTCCCTAGTACTGTTGATAAAACGATGAAATACCTTGAGAAGTTAATACTAACATTCAAATTGAGAAAGTAGAAAATTTTACCACTTTTCTGAGGTCAAGGCAGTCACAAAAACCAACCAACAGAACACAAGTGAAGAACTTAACAAATGTTTTAAAGGAAATATTTTTAGTAAACTTCATGAGATAAAGACAAATAATACCAAATTCATGTAAAACATAAAAATACTCAGCAAAGAAATAGAAATATAAAATTAAATAGGAATTCTAGAACCTAAAATTAAATGGTTTAAAATGTTTTTTGAACTCAGTAATAGAATGAGGATGCCAGAGGAGTTAGTGAACTTAAAGATAAGTCAATTGAAACCATCCAATAAAAAAAAACAGAGACCAAGATGTATAGGGGAACAATAGAATATAGTCAACCTATGAGACATTGTGAAAATATCTAACTTATGTATTGTTGATATTTTCAAAAGAGAGAATCAGATAGTGAAGAAAAATATTTGAAGGAAGCAATTGCTAAAAAAAATGTGCCATATTTGTTGAAGGACATGAATTAATACATTCAAAAAGTTAAGCAAAACCAAACAGGTAAACTTAAGGAACACTATACCAATAAAAGTCATAATCAAACTGCCGAAAACCAAAAAAAAGAAAATTGAAAGTAACCAGACAAAGATGATCCATTGCTTATAAGGAAACAGTTGAAATGACTGTAGATTACTTAGTAAAGAAACCAGAAAGATCCTAAGATATTAGAATAGTATCTTTGAAGTTCTCACAGGGGTTGGGGAAACCGCCAATCAATCTAGAATTCTGTGTGCAGCCAGAATATTCTTCAGGGTGGTGAAGAAATAAAAACATTTCTGCATGGAGAAAAACTATAATAGGTTTCATCACTAACATAATGAAATAATAAACCATGTTCTTTAGAGTGAATAAACATGGCATTAGAAATTTGAAGTTGTGTAAATAAAGAACAAAGAGAGAGAGTGTGTATATACATACAACATACATACATACAACAAACTTTTCTCCTTTTATGTGTTTAAAGTGGGACCAGCAGTTGGCATAATGGCTATGCCACTGGACCACCATGTAGTTGTCCGCGGTTTGAGTCCCAGACCTGGTGGCTTAAACTCATGCTGGGCATGTGTGTGTGCATGCCCAAGATCCTGAGAGGAGAATGGAGGAGAAGGGATTGCGGTGTGGCCATCCTGCTGGGGGGGATGATTTCTTGCTTTCTGTCTCTGTCTTTCTGATGAGTGCACGAACCCTATAGCAAAAACCTCTAAAAAAATAAGTGTTTAAAGCAAAATAAAAAATAAAATTCTAAAAAGTCATGATGATGGGACTTGTAATGACACACACTGTGGGATTTGTAATGTTTATAGCTGTAGTACCTGACACTATGGTGGAATGTTGAAAGGAGCACAGAACTGTGTATTTGTAAGGCTTCTCTATTTTCCTTGAAGTGGCAGTATATTGACTCTAACTAAACTGCACGTGATTATACATGTATGTCTTAATTCCTGGATCAGCCACTATAACTGATACAAAAAGGAATAACCCTCAAAGTCTACAAAAAAATTAAAATCGAATGTTAAAGTATATTCAGATAATCCAGAAGAGGGCAAGAAATGAAGATCAAAGGGATAAAATAATGACTGAAAAGATGTATAATAAAAATACAATAATCAACCTAAATCTGAATATATTCATTATTGAATAAAATGGTCTGTGTTGTAAATTTTAGGTAAGACATTGTAAACACACATTCTGTCTCTCCCACTGAACACATTTGCCAACCCTGAGAAATACATGGATCAGTGATTTGAAAACTGAGAAATAATAGTAGGGAGTTAGAAGGGAAATAAGATTCGTAATGCTCAAAATCAGCAGTGAATATGCTATAATTTTTTGTCTTTAGTATCTTGAGCAGAGTTCAAAGGAATGGAACACTGGGAGCAAGTCCCAGCATACAGAAACATACTACGAGACTTGCTCTATTGTTTGACTCAGTGAGCAAACAAGGAAATACCTAAAACTCAGAAGGAGTCGGGCCTTTTCCTGGTTTTTGAAGATCTTTTCCCCTCTGCTGTCTCATGTCCTGTGGTAGTTGTTGCACCTGATGTTCACTGAGAGAGTGTGTGTGCTACAACTTGAAGGAAACCTTTTTCCGCTGTCTCATGTCCTGTGGTAGTTTGTTGCACCTGATGTTCACTGGGAGAGTGTGTGCTACAACTTGAAGGAAACCTTTTTCTCATCTGATAGAACTTTGATTCTGAAATGGATTTAATCTTTGTTAAATTTTTCTTTCTGTCATTTCACCTGGGTCATGGAACTGTTATGACAGAATGAGATAATTAAAGCCTAAGCGTTCCAGATAGAGCATGGAAATACAGGGCTTTAATAGTATTGGAGAGACTGCAGTGAGAATGCAGGAAAGCAACCCTATGATGCTGTGATGAATCCCTGGGTTAACCTGCACATGCGTGGACCTGATCCGGTATGGCACACCAAAGACTGGGAACGAAGCTGAAGACTGTCACGGGTAATAGTGAAAGAGCACCAGCAAGTGAACTACCCACACACAAGAGGTATTGAACTTTCTTCCTGGACCTAACCAAGTCGATTGTCTGCTGCACAAAAATACTGTTCTACATTGAACTTAAATAAGACCCAGTCTTAGAACGAAATGATCAAAACATCTAGGACACAAATCAAAATTACTCAGCAGAAAAGAAAACTCTCATGGAAAAGTAAAATGAAGACATGCCAATACCAAGGCAGCCTGGATGATGGAATTATCTGACAAAACTTAAAATTAGCTACTACAAAGATGTTTCAGTAAACCAAACATCACCCCTGAAGCAAATGGAAAAATAGTAAGTCTTAGCAAGGATATAAATGATATAAATAAGAGCCAAGAAAAAATTATAATAAACACACACCTCACAATGCAGTAGAGATGGCAGAGGAAAGTAGAAAGCAGTGATGATCACCACAAATTACCAAAACATAAAAACAGAAAAAGAAAAAAAAGATTGAAAGATAGGAACAGCACTGTGGAGACAGGGCAGAATATGCTAAAAGGTCTAACTTCCTGCCACAGGTTCCAGAAAGCAGGAAGAAAGGTTATGATGCTAACAGAAAAAAAGAAAAGTATTTGAATAATGACTAAAAAAACCCAAATTTTGCAAAAGATAAACTTAGAGAAAACTCTAAATATAGTGAGACCAAAAATGTCATTAAGATGCATCAAAATCAAACTTCTGAAAACCAAAGGTGGAGGAAAAATAAACTTAAGAAAGGAACCAGAGAAAATTGATATATTACCAATATAGTAATGATTTTAATGTCTTTAATGTCTGAATCTCTCACTAGAAAACATGGAAGCAGAAAGGAAGTGACACATTTTGTAAGCAGTGAAAGGGAATTCAGAATTTTATGTGTAGAAAACATCTCTTTTAGGAATGAATATAGAATGAAAGCAAAGTGAAGATACAGAAACCTGAGGGGACCAGCAGTTAACATAATGGCTGTGTCGCTAGACTCCTATGTAGTCAACCGCAGTTTGAGTACTGGACTCGGCAGGTTAAACTCACGCTGGGCACGTGTGTGTGTGCGTGCCCAAGATGCCGAGAGGAGAATGGAGGATAAGGGATTGCGGTGTGGCCATCCCCCCAGGAGGTGATTTCTCGCTTTCTGTCTCTCTGTCTCTTTCTGGTGAGTGCACGTGCTCTGTAGCAAAAACCTCTCCAAAAATAGAAAAAACAAAAACCTGAGAGCATTTGTTGCAAAGTTGACGTGTTCTAAAAGAATTTCTAAAGGAAACAGTAATATGCGAAACACAAAAAACTTACATGCAGATAATATGGAGCTATTATGATCATTTTTGATAAATAACAAAGGAAGTTTTGGGTACTGATATGCCATGCTGGCACAAATCTTAGCGCAATTTGCAGTTGAGGTGAACCTTTCTCAGAGGTATATCATTAATCCTGTCTAAAGGGATTCCTTTTGAGAACTTAAGGAAAAATAACCAAATGGAGCTTGACTAGCTACATAAAAAGCAATGAATTCTAATAGTTTTATAAATAGTTTTCTAAGAGTCTTGGGGCTTAGAGTAAACAATACCAAATTTACTGAATAGTGAATGCAGTTACCACATTTTCTATTGTAGATACGAATATAAGCATATACTGCTTCCAATTTTAATTCAACTAATTTCTCAATAAAGAATAGTGGGCCTGCTC
This sequence comes from Tupaia belangeri chinensis, assembly GCF_000334495.1. Lineage (NCBI taxonomy): Eukaryota > Metazoa > Chordata > Mammalia > Scandentia > Tupaiidae > Tupaia > Tupaia belangeri. The sequence goes on from NW_006159609.1 coordinate 6,101,379, forward strand.
AATAAGGGGCCTGCTCCATTGCCTGGTGGTTAAGGCACCTGGTTCCTAAATGGCCAACGATGTAGTCTGAGTCTCAGAGTTGGAGGCTTGAGAAACAAACCAACCATGTATGTGTGTCTGGAATCCTGAGAGGAGAGCAGGGGAGAAGGGATTGCAGCGTGACTATCTCCCACATGGGGTTGCTTTCTCCTCTCCTCCTTTCTGTCTCTGTATGGTAAGCATACATGCCCTCTAGCAAAAAAAAAAAAAAAAAAAAAGGAAAGATGAAATCCTTTGTTAAAGTGGGTAAAGGACTAGTAAAGTAGGTTTTAAAATATTGGTGGTTTGGGGCCAGCACGTGGTGTGGTGGTTGAGGCTTTGGACTCCCACATGGCTGGCTGTGATTGTGTCCTGAACCTGGTGGCTTGAAAATCACACTAGGTGTACATGTGTGTGTGCCCAGAGTCCTGGAAGGAGAATAGGACTGCGGTGTGGCTTCCCTGGGAGATGATTTCTCACTGTCTCTTTCTAGTGAGTGCATGTCCCCTATATGCCCGCACCCCCCCAAAAAAAGAAAAAAAATAGCTATTGTAACCTAGTTGGAGACCCTGTCAAACAATTCTTGAATAACTGACTGGGTCCATGTGCCCATTGCTTCCTTCACGCCAGCTCTCAGCATCTGAAGTCCATGAAGTCCCTCTGCACCAGCTGTAATGGCCTCGGAACCCGTAACAGACACTAGGGACAGCCTCTATGTCCTGGAACCTGCAAAATTATTCAGCTTAGTCAAATTGCGGGAAGCCTGTGAAACCTAGCTAATCCCATGCTGTCTATATACATGAGGTGCCTCCTCCAGTCCCACGTTGGTGTCCTATGTGGCTTTGCCTGCTCTAAGAATTCTGCCTTTTTAAAAAATAATTATTAATACTTTTAAAATTTCCTATAGGGCACATGTACTCACCAGAGAGAGACAGAAATACATAGAAGGAGAGAACATGAGAAAGCAACTTGCCAGGTCCAGGACTCAAACAGTGGTCACTCATGTGGGAGTCCAATGCCTTAAACACCACACCGGCTGCTGACCCTCTTTCTAATTTTAATTATTGCCAGAGGGTGCATATGTTCTCGGTGGGGGTGGGGAGAGAGTGAACAGAGACAGTAACAGAGAGAATGAGAAAGGAATAAAGCTAGAAAGCACCCTTCCCTCCCATGGGAAATGCTCACACCACAATCCCTTCTTTTCCATTTCTTCCTTCTAGAATTTTGGGTACACATGCATACTTCTATGGTGTGTTTTATTCAAGCCTGTAGGTCTAGGACTGCAGCTGTCCTGTTGCCCATGTAGGATCCAGCTGCCTTAAACACCAGGCCATGGACTGGCCCGAGTTCTGCCTTTCATCTACCCAGTTTCATGTTTCTGTGTCCTACCCTCAAACAAATCTTTAAATCTTACAGAATAGAAACTCTCAGACATCCCATTCCCCATCTGCATATTCACGTACGAACAATGCGGTGTTCTTAGTCTCTGTTTATTGAGGTACTTCATTCATTCATGGAGAACAAAATTTGAGAAATATGCCAGCTTGCAAAATTTAAAATCAGGGAGCTTCAGGTAGAGAGGTAGGAAATGGGACTGAGAAAACTGAGAACGGGCAAGTGAAGAATGACTTCATGTTACATTAACATCAGGAGTTTAGGCTTTATTTTGTAAATAACAAAGTAATAAAGGGTCAATAACAGACCCTGATGTAACCTGCTTTGTTGATGATCATCTGCGGAGAGAGAGAGCATGACTTACAGTTCGCTACATGATACTGTTTACATGAAATGAAAAAAAAATTTTTTTTCTAATAGATATGAAAGGCAGGATTCTGTTTCCTGGTCTAATTTAAAGTTAAGAAGACTTGTAGTTCAAAAAGTTTATGCACCAGAAATTCAGCCAACTCTGGTAACTGAGTTCTTTGTTCCTATTTATCCTGGAGGTGTTAGGGAGAAAGATCTGATGTTTTGACAAGGCATAAAGATCTAAAGCTGTTTGTGGAAATGCAGGAAAGAACAGTGCTGTTACCAGAATGAAGACACAGCCATTGGCAGTAGGCTCAGGCCTCAGACTGTGCGTATCATTCTAGAGCTCAACAGAGAGCAGCATTAATTAGGAGGGAATCTTGTCAAGGCCTCCCGCTCTTGGCCTCACGTTGATAATGTTGACAGCACCTTTGTCCACTCTGGGTAAAAATGTATCATCGTCTGTACTTCCCCATCAAATATACATTCTAATGACACCATGTTCAACTGTTGTAATGAAAGCTGAGATTAATTTAACTTTAAATATTAATATTTCGTTCTCAATATTTTCTTCTCCAAGAAAAAGAATTCTGAAGACCAAGGACACATTCCCAATGCAGGTGCAACTTTTAGATCAGATTAAAGCAAAACAAAACGAAACAAAACAATCTATGTTGATTTTACTAAGAATCGTATTTTTAATAAGGAGAGCAAGTTATGAAGTTATGTAATCTTTCATCAATTTTGTAGTTTTCTTTTACTGAAGTACAGAATTATCATCACACCTGAGTATATTAGAATATGTCATATTTTAAAAAAAAGTTACAAGATATTTTAGAATTAATATCCTTAATTCACTATGGGTGATAGATCACAAGTTAAAACACTTAAATATTATAAGGCTATACTCTACAACTGTGTAGTAGAAATAACTAATATCTATCAAACACATTTTAAGTCAGATAATGCGTTATATCACTAAATCATCCCAATCGCATTTTAGGCAAATATTTAGTTATTTTTATAGATTAAGAGTTTGAGGCATGAAATTTTAGTAATATGTTTATTTTTAAAAAGTTAAAAAGTACTGTAGGTAAGTTTCTAACCCTTATTTTCTGATTACAGAGCCTATCACTTCATCACTGTGGTAGCATACGAAATTCATAAATAATAATATTCTTGAGTACAATATTGCACTAATTTGACTCAAATTAAGCCAGTCACGTGACTTGTTTTAGCTAAGGACCCACAAGCAGCTGTGGCATGTGTCACTTTAGAGTGGAAACCGAAAGTGTGCTTTGTGGCAGCATCCTTCCCATCTTTACAGTGGTCTTGAAAACAAAGGTTAAACTTAGGCTTTGGCCAACCGGAGTTCTTCAGGGACTATGCTGGCTTATGTGGAATATATAGCAGGAGTGAGTGATCAGGTTTTTGTTGTAGTAAACCTCTGGAATTGTTTATCACCATAGAGCCTACTCTATCCAAGTGACAAAACATCCTTGTAGTGTCTTTCTGCTATAATAAGAGAAGCAACTAGGAGAAACACTGCAGGAGCTTGGCCCAGGAAAAAGTTAGTGTCTCTTCAAATGGTAAGGAGAAAGAGCACAAAGAAATCTCGAGAGGATGATAAAGAAATGATAATTGCCAATAAAATCAATGCATGGTCTAGAAAAACATCGTGCTCCACTTTTTATTTTTTCTTTTTAGAGAGATTTTTTTTGCTATAGGGAGTGTACACTTGCCAGAGAGACAGAGACAGAATGTGATAAATGTGAGAAATCATCCGCTGGGGGAATGGCCACACCATAGTTTCTTCTCATTCATCCTCCTGTCAGGATTTTGGCCATGCACGCACATGTGCCTGACATGAGTTTTAAGCTCTTGGGTTTGGGACTTGAACCATGGTTGATTATGTGGGAGCCCAGTGACGTAACCATCACATTATCTGCTGGTCCTTAACATGCTCCACTTTCTACATATTTAATCTTATTAAAATTTCAGAGTAATCCTGTTACATAAATACAGTAGTTTCTAGTACCAGGAAGATGAGATGAATTACAGAAATAAAAGGGGGCAAAAGATTAGATATCTATTACTCTGTGTTTTTCCTTGGATTTTTCTAATGCATAATTTTCATAGCTTATTTTAAGAGTCTGCACTAAGAAAAAGAGAGGAATGATGATTCTGTCTTTCTCACAAGAAAAAAGCCTTCTTGCATAAGAGTCAGGAAGGATGCTGACATTACAATTCATGGTAAGACAAGTAGGAAAATAGAGGATCTATTTATGTGAATGTGTTCACACACACACACACACACACACACACACACACACACACACGTTGTGTTTCAAACTCATCTGTATCCGTCATGGAAATAGGTTCTGGCTCATGGCCAGTGCTTAAAAGAATTTGTACAGCAAGTAGAAACACTTCTTGGGCATTAGGCCAACCTAAATTTTAATATATTCAGTTTTCCTCTCTAAAGAATCAGTGTTGGTAGGTGGTATACAGAATTACGTGCTCTAAACATATGCTTGTGTTTCCTACTCCCACTGATGTCAGGAGATAGAAGAAGGAGAAAAACAAGATGCTTCAGGAACAGAAATGCAGAAAACTGGCAAATGTGACCCAAGAATTATGATGAGTATATGTTTGTGAGTGATTACAACCATTTGGTAATTGTGAATATAATATCTATGAATCTATGAATATAGTTCTAGGTTCAGAAAAAGATTGTCCAGAAAATTCAGACAGATCTGGTGTACCATGAAATAGTCCTGGGTAAGTTTCTATCTGTTAAAGGAACTGCATTCCTGATCTTTGTATGAACATCAGAATCTTACCTCAAATGTTCAGGAAGGGTCCATTCAGTGCATATGATCAGCTATATATGTGTGTGTGTGTGTGTATATGTATATATGTGTGTGTGTATTACTATACACACACACACACACAGAGCATGTCTTAATCTGTCATTGCATTGTTAACAGAAATACCTGAGAGTGTATTATTCGTAAAGAAATAGGGGTTTAGTAACTGAAAATTCTGGTAGTTGAGTCTCAGGGCATAATCCTGGCATTAGGCCTGCTTGCAACATGGCCAGTGGAAGCACAGAGGATGGCAATTGGGTGCAGAGAGCAGCTGCAGGAAGCTCTCACTTTTATAGTAACTAGCTTTCAAGAACTAACCCCTTCTCATGAGAGCTAGAACTCATTGTTTCTTGAGAGACATCAGTCTATTCAGGAGAGTGTTACCTTCATGAGCCAATCATTGCTGTCTATGACCTACCACCTCCCAACATCTAATTTCAAAGCGTGAAACTTTGTGGGACAAACCAGGATTCAAACCATTAAAGATATCAGATACATAGGTAGATATGCTAAGAGTGTCTGAGCACCAATCCCTGCAAGTGAAGAAACAAGTACAATTTATTATGCATGTATTCATACTATGAAATAAAAGACATATAGTGGATTTTGAAATGATCTCCATTTTTTTTTTGCAAAGAGCTAAGAATTCTTAACTATTGATGAGTAGACAGCCTCTGAGAATGCCCTCTCTGTTCTCCTTTTCTAATCACTCCATGCCTTCTGATTTTGTGAAGTGCAGTGTAGAATGTTGTCTTTTTGTTTTACAAAAATTAGTATTCTGTGTCCACCTATGTGCTTTATCTAACAGTGGTTGTCATACCAGAAATGATGTAAATCTCAGCGAATTTTGAAAAGCATTTTTTTCTCATATATCTCACAGTCACTTGGGGACAGTTCAGTAAACTCACCATGGTCTGTAAGGATTTTTTATCCAGAATGCCCTAAAATGTTAAATCTTCCTCTTAATTTTATAAAGTAAATAAGCTGGATAACTTGGCAGCTCTTTCTCCCTTTTGTCCACATATCCCTGTCTATGTTTTCCTCTGCTTTTCTTTTCTTTTTTTTTTTTGCCACTGATTAATAAAGGGGTAGCATGAGTGACATTTAAATAGTTTTCCCTGTTCTCTTTCTTGCTTTCTTTCTATTAAAACTTGAAATCAAGATGGGATCTAGTATTGATCCCTCACAAATCACACAGTAAGGTAACTGTTGGCTTGTATATTCTTCTGAACAGTGAACGCTTTTGAAGCAAGTGTTACATTTTAGTAATCTCATATTCCTATTTTCAGTGTCTAGAACACTGCTTCTCTAAATTTAATGTGCATAAAATATCCTGGGCCTGTTGTTAATATGCATAATCTAATTCTGTAGGTTTGGGTTTGGACCTGAGGTTCTGTTTTTCTTTAAAAGTAGCCACTTGATAATGCTGATTCAGGTTCATAGGCCACAGTTTGAGACACAAAGACCTTACTGCATTTTATAAATAATTATAAAGAAATCTGATTCTGCTACTTGTCATAATACCACTCATCTACTACTATATCTTTTTAAAATAATTTACCAAAAGGTGTGTGCAGTTGTCAGGAATAGGGAGAGAGAGTGAGAAAGCAGCCCATAGGGGGATGGCCATGTGGTCATGAGGTCCCTTCTCCATCTCTCCCTCTTTTGGAATTTTAGATACACATACACACATGGACATACATGCAGACACACACGTACACACAAACACACACACACAGGCCTGGAGTGTTTCTCAGGCTGCCATGTCCAGCACTTGAATTGGACAATTGGCCATGGGGAATCCAACCGCCGTAAGCACCATGGTACTAGCTGGCCCCCAGGTATTGTACCTAAAGATGTGTGATTTAAATTTAAATAGAAAGGGAAGAAAACTGTAGACACCAGAGATAGTGCGAGAAGAGAGTGGGAAAGGGCAGAGGGTGAGATATGGGGGTAAATATAAATATATATATATGTGTGTGTGTGTGTGTGTGTGTGTGTGTGTGCGCGTGCGCGCATATATATATTTATGAAACTAGAAATTGAAAATTACTGATGATAACATACATGATTAAGCCACTATGCAGTATATTCTGGATGGGAAACTACACTTTGCTGTGATGAATAGGGAATGAATGTAAATTAATTAATTAAAAAAATGTTTCAGGAGAAAAAAAAAACAAAAACTATTTTTCTTTAAATGAAAAAAATGCATACTTGATGACCGTAGTAAGCTATATAGCCCCAGCTAGGTGCTACTTTATAGTATGTTCATTCTACTCACTGAGGTTTATGCCTAAAGTCAGACTTGTGTTCACGGATATGTATATATCAGTTGCACTTGCTACTGGAAATATTTAGATTAATAGAGTTCATTAGTGAATCAGTAAAATGGGGGAAAAAGGCACAGGAAGCAACCATGGATACAAGAGACAGTGTGGGAGGAGGATGGGACATGGCAGAGGGTAGGAGATTGTGAATAAAGGGTGGAAAAAAAAAAAAGGCCAAATATGCAGGGAACAAGAAATGGAAAATTATTTGTTGACTATTTCAAGTATGTTGATGTGCTTGATTGAGAAAATATACAGTATATTCTGGATGGGAAATCTCATTTTGTATGCTGTAATGATATATAGTGAATGAATGTAAATAAATTCATTTAAATAAAAATAAATAAATAAAAAATAAATAGAAGACTTAGATGCTGGATAAAACAAGGATTTAATGACAACATGTACTGGGATGTGTTTGGAGGAGGTAAATACAGCCCAATCTCGTCACTGCTCTGAAGTCATGAAATAGAACATTTCCTCTGTATTTAGAGTACTTCTAAATGGAAAATATAAGACTTACTGCTCATTGCCAAGGCAATTTCTTATGTATGAAAAAAATTAGTCATTTCCAGGAATTCTCTAATGCAAATTAAGTTCTACTTAACATTGTTTACATTTAAAATTTATTCTCTTTGGTCAAAGGAGACTTTTTTTTTTACATGATCTGCATAATAAATCTTTCCTCTTAGAGGATCATTCAGGTCCTGTTCACTGGTTTGCCCTGTAATCATGCTCTCTCAGCTTTTCTAAGAAATAAACTCGTCAGAAAAATGGTTCTTTCGGGACCAGCAGTTAGTGTAATGGCTATGTCGTTGGACTCCCATGTAGTCAACTGTGTTTTGAGGTCCGGACCCGGTAGCTTAAACTCACTCTGGCGCTTGTGCGTGCGTGCCCAAGATCTCGAGAGGAGAACAGAGAAGAAGGGATTGTGGAGTGGCCATCCCCCCGGGAGCTGATTTCTCACTTTTTGTCTCTCTGTCTCTGTCTTTCTAGTAGTGCACGTGCCCTATAGCAAGAACCTCTCCAAAGGAAAAAAAAAAAAAAAAAAGTTCTTTCTTCTCTTGTACCTCTATAGTTTCTTCATTCTTTTGTATATGTTATAATCTCAGGGTAAAAATTAAATTGAGGGTGACTATAAGATTTTTTGAGGCCTTTCAGATGACTTGGGAAGTCTTTCCAGTGAAATAAAGAGATTCCAAAGATTTTAAAGCCTAATCTCTAAAGTGACTCAGTGAATTTAGAGACCAATGTAAAAATGCTAGGCTTGGATTTCTTTAATACCATGGAATATTTTCTGATAGGCAATCCACAGATTTTTAAGGAGGTTGCATTGGACAAAAAAGAACTGAAATGTCTCAAATTAAAGGAATGTTTTTGGACTTCAGTATCCAATGGATTGAAGCAGGCTAAGAAAGCCAGTTAGCAGCAAGCTTAGGCCATCTTGTATGGTTAAGGAAGAATATGGTAGAAGGTGTAGACAACAGTCTTGGAGACTAGTGGGTTGGGATGACACTGCCAGGGAACAGAACTGGGCCCTAAGCCAATATTATTTCCCACCCACAGAGCAGCTTGATGTAGTAGTATGCATCCAGCTAAATATCAGAAATTCTACGGACCAGTGATTGCTATATGTCTGTTATTCCTCTCTTTTTAAATGCTTCTATCTATTGTCAGTTATCTGCCACTGTCTCAACCACTATATGCTGATGGTATAGCACATAGGTAATGTTTTCCTGATCAAGGTCTCTTGATCAGAGGAACTGTACTCACGGGGCAACAACAGTGAATACTTACCTACATTTGGACTTAATTTAGAGGATTATGTCCTGGATTTCAATCCGGTTACAGTGAAGGAACAAGGCTTATTGAAGTTAATGTAATAGGAGCAAGCACATTTTGCATGGTAGAGGAATGTGATTAATTTGTGTCCAGATGATGTTTTGAATTGGATTATCTTAAATGCTTACAAATTATTTGTAGTTCTTTCCATCAAAAGATGAGATCATTTTCTATTCTACTTAAGTCTTGTGTTGGTCTCATAGCTTGCTTTGGGCAATGGATCATTAGCTACTGTGGAACAACCAGAGGCCTAAAAAGCATTTCCTGCAACAAGTTTTGTCCAAAGAAGGAGAGGCAGAAAGTGAGTCAGATCAAGAGGTGGAGTATGACCTGAGCAACATGGAAATCACTGAAGAGCTCCCCCAGTCCTTTGCAGAAACCTAGAGACACAGAGAAGAGTGACAGTGGCAGCAGGAGCTGGAGGTGTGCGCCTGGATGAATACATGAATGCCAATCATCACCTGTACTACAACCCCCATCAGTCAGTCAAGCCTCCAGCCAAGAGGCCTGGCCCGTGGTACAAGGCTGAGATGCTGCATTTGTACAGGGACAGCGACGACAAGATCCTGGCCATGGAGGCTGCGGTGCAGCTTTGACAAGCACTGCAACAGAGAACAGTCCCAACCTTGGCTCATTATTCCCCTGAAGTTCTGAGCCCTGGCACAAGGGCCCCTGACACGGTTCTTAAAGGAGTCTCCAATTTCACCCCCTTCCTTTTTTTTTGAGGGGGGGAGGTTTTCATTGTAGGGCGTGTGTGCTCACCAGAAAGAGAGAGACAGAAAGATGAGAAGCAAGAAATGACCCCCCAGGAGGAATGGCCATGCTGCAATCCCTTCTCCTCTATCCTCCTCTCGGAATCTTGGGCATGCGCACACACATGCCTGGCGTGAGTTTAAGCCACCAGATCCAGGACTCAAACTGCGGTCAGCTACGTGGGAGTTCAGTGACATAGCAATTACTCTAACTGCTGGTCCCCCACCTTCCTTTTGGATACACATTCTTGTCTACTTCTGAACTTTACTCAGGGAAAGAAGTCTTTATACTGGGAGAGAAACATATTCACCAGAGTGGGAGTGGGTGTCATATGCCAGCCACTTTGGAAGTCAGAGGATGCATACTGTTGCCCTCTTAATTTTATAAAGTAAATAAGCTGGATAACTTGGCAGCTCTTTCTCCCTTTTGTCCACATATCCCTGTCTATGTTTTCCTCTGCTTTTCTTTTCTTTTTTTTTTTTGCCACTGATTAATAAAGGGGTAGCATGAGTGACATTTAAATAGTTTTCCCTGTTCTCTTTCTTGCTTTCTTTCTATTAAAACTTGAAATCAAGATGGGATCTAGTATTGATCCCTCACAAATCACACAGTAAGGTAACTGTTGGCTTGTATATTCTTCTGAACAGTGAACGCTTTTGAAGCAAGTGTTACATTTTAGTAATCTCATATTCCTATTTTCAGTGTCTAGAACACTGCTTCTCTAAATTTAATGTGCATAAAATATCCTGGGCCTGTTGTTAATATGCATAATCTAATTCTGTAGGTTTGGGTTTGGACCTGAGGTTCTGTTTTTCTTTAAAAGTAGCCACTTGATAATGCTGATTCAGGTTCATAGGCCACAGTTTGAGACACAAAGACCTTACTGCATTTTATAAATAATTATAAAGAAATCTGATTCTGCTACTTGTCATAATACCACTCATCTACTACTATATCTTTTTAAAATAATTTACCAAAAGGTGTGTGCAGTTGTCAGGAATAGGGAGAGAGAGTGAGAAAGCAGCCCATAGGGGGATGGCCATGTGGTCATGAGGTCCCTTCTCCATCTCTCCCTCTTTTGGAATTTTAGATACACATACACACATGGACATACATGCAGACACACACGTACACACAAACACACACACACAGGCCTGGAGTGTTTCTCAGGCTGCCATGTCCAGCACTTGAATTGGACAATTGGCCATGGGGAATCCAACCGCCGTAAGCACCATGGTACTAGCTGGCCCCCAGGTATTGTACCTAAAGATGTGTGATTTAAATTTAAATAGAAAGGGAAGAAAACTGTAGACACCAGAGATAGTGCGAGAAGAGAGTGGGAAAGGGCAGAGGGTGAGATATGGGGGTAAATATAAATATATATATATGTGTGTGTGTGTGTGTGTGTGTGTGTGTGTGTGCGCGTGCGCGCATATATATATTTATGAAACTAGAAATTGAAAATTACTGATGATAACATACATGATTAAGCCACTATGCAGTATATTCTGGATGGGAAACTACACTTTGCTGTGATGAATAGGGAATGAATGTAAATTAATTAATTAAAAAAATGTTTCAGGAGAAAAAAAAAACAAAAACTATTTTTCTTTAAATGAAAAAAATGCATACTTGATGACCGTAGTAAGCTATATAGCCCCAGCTAGGTGCTACTTTATAGTATGTTCATTCTACTCACTGAGGTTTATGCCTAAAGTCAGACTTGTGTTCACGGATATGTATATATCAGTTGCACTTGCTACTGGAAATATTTAGATTAATAGAGTTCATTAGTGAATCAGTAAAATGGGGGAAAAAGGCACAGGAAGCAACCATGGATACAAGAGACAGTGTGGGAGGAGGATGGGACATGGCAGAGGGTAGGAGATAGGGAATAAAGGATGGAAAAAAAAAAAAGGCCAAATATGCAGGGAACAAGAAATGGAAAATTATTTGTTGACTATTTCAAGTATGTTGATGTGCTTGATTGAGAAAATATACAGTATATTCTGGATGGGAAATCTCATTTTGTATGCTGTAATGATATATAGTGAATGAATGTAAATAAATTCATTTAAATAAAAATAAATAAATAAAAAATAAATAGAAGACTTAGATGCTGGATAAAACAAGGATTTAATGACAACATGTACTGGGATGTGTTTGGAGGAGGTAAATACAGCCCAATCTCGTCACTGCTCTGAAGTCATGAAATAGAACATTTCCTCTGTATTTAGAGTACTTCTAAATGGAAAATATAAGACTTACTGCTCATTGCCAAGGCAATTTCTTATGTATGAAAAAAATTAGTCATTTCCAGGAATTCTCTAATGCAAATTAAGTTCTACTTAACATTGTTTACATTTAAAATTTATTCTCTTTGGTCAAAGGAGACTTTTTTTTTTTACATGATCTGCATAATAAATCTTTCCTCTTAGAGGATCATTCAGGTCCTGTTCACTGGTTTGCCCTGTAATCATGCTCTCTCAGCTTTTCTAAGAAATAAACTCGTCAGAAAAATGGTTCTTTCGGGACCAGCAGTTAGTGTAATGGCTATGTCGTTGGACTCCCATGTAGTCAACTGTGTTTTGAGGTCCGGACCCGGTAGCTTAAACTCACTCTGGCGCTTGTGCGTGCGTGCCCAAGATCTCGAGAGGAGAACAGAGAAGAAGGGATTGTGGAGTGGCCATCCCCCCGGGAGCTGATTTCTCACTTTTTGTCTCTCTGTCTCTGTCTTTCTAGTAGTGCACGTGCCCTATAGCAAGAACCTCTCCAAAGGAAAAAAAAAAAAAAAAAAAAGTTCTTTCTTCTCTTGTACCTCTATAGTTTCTTCATTCTTTTGTATATGTTATAATCTCAGGGTAAAAATTAAATTGAGGGTGACTATAAGATTTTTTGAGGCCTTTCAGATGACTTGGGAAGTCTTTCCAGTGAAATAAAGAGATTCCAAAGATTTTAAAGCCTAATCTCTAAAGTGACTCAGTGAATTTAGAGACCAATGTAAAAATGCTAGGCTTGGATTTCTTTAATACCATGGAATATTTTCTGATAGGCAATCCACAGATTTTTAAGGAGGTTGCATTGGACAAAAAAGAACTGAAATGTCTCAAATTAAAGGAATGTTTTTGGACTTCAGTATCCAATGGATTGAAGCAGGCTAAGAAAGCCAGTTAGCAGCAAGCTTAGGCCATCTTGTATGGTTAAGGAAGAATATGGTAGAAGGTGTAGACAACAGTCTTGGAGACTAGTGGGTTGGGATGACACTGCCAGGGAACAGAACTGGGCCCTAAGCCAATATTATTTCCCACCCACAGAGCAGCTTGATGTAGTAGTATGCATCCAGCTAAATATCAGAAATTCTACGGACCAGTGATTGCTATATGTCTGTTATTCCTCTCTTTTTAAATGCTTCTATCTATTGTCAGTTATCTGCCACTGTCTCAACCACTATATGCTGATGGTATAGCACATAGGTAATGTTTTCCTGATCAAGGTCTCTTGATCAGAGGAACTGTACTCACGGGGCAACAACAGTGAATACTTACCTACATTTGGACTTAATTTAGAGGATTATGTCCTGGATTTCAATCCGGTTACAGTGAAGGAACAAGGCTTATTGAAGTTAATGTAATAGGAGCAAGCACATTTTGCATGGTAGAGGAATGTGATTAATTTGTGTCCAGATGATGTTTTGAATTGGATTATCTTAAATGCTTACAAATTATTTGTAGTTCTTTCCATCAAAAGATGAGATCATTTTCTATTCTACTTAAGTCTTGTGTTGGTCTCATAGCTTGCTTTGGGCAATGGATCATTAGCTACTGTGGAACAACCAGAGGCCTAAAAAGCATTTCCTGCAACAAGTTTTGTCCAAAGAAGGAGAGGCAGAAAGTGAGTCAGATCAAGAGGTGGAGTATGACCTGAGCAACATGGAAATCACTGAAGAGCTCCCCCAGTCCTTTGCAGAAACCTAGAGACACAGAGAAGAGTGACAGTGGCAGCAGGAGCTGGAGGTGTGCGCCTGGATGAATACATGAATGCCAATCATCACCTGTACTACAACCCCCATCAGTCAGTCAAGCCTCCAGCCAAGAGGCCTGGCCCGTGGTACAAGGCTGAGATGCTGCATTTGTACAGGGACAGCGACGACAACAAGATCCTGGCCATGGAGGCTGCGGTACAGCTTTGACAAGCACTGCAACAGAGAACAGTCCCAACCTTGGCTCATTATTCCCCTGAAGTTCTGAGCCCTGGCACAAGGGCCCCTGACACGGTTCTTAAAGGAGTCTCCAATTTCACCCCCTTCCTTTTTTTTTGGAGGGGGGGAGGTTTTCATTGTAGGGCGTGTGTGCTCACCAGAAAGAGAGAGACAGAAAGATGAGAAGCAAGAAATGACCCCCCAGGAGGAATGGCCATGCTGCAATCCCTTCTCCTCTATCCTCCTCTCGGAATCTTGGGCATGCGCACACACATGCCTGGCGTGAGTTTAAGCCACCAGATCCAGGACTCAAACTGCGGTCAGCTACGTGGGAGTTCAGTGACATAGCAATTACTCTAACTGCTGGTCCCCCACCTTCCTTTTGGATACACATTCTTGTCTACTTCTGAACTTTACTCAGGGAAAGAAGTCTTTATACTGGGAGAGAAACATATTCACCAGAGTGGGAGTGGGTGTCATATGCCAGCCACTTTGGAAGTCAGAGGATGCATACTGTCGCCATCATGAGAGTTTTCTCTTGGCACCCAATAATGATGTTGTATATATTGCACTTTTTTTTGGGGGGGGAGTATATTGCCAGTAATAGTGTTTGATTCATTAAAGTCCTTGCCTAGAAAAAAAAAGAAATGGAATCTTTTATTTTCTATAATCATTCTATCACCATGTGGAGAGCCTTGCACTATAGGATAAGTACTATGTGGAAAAAGAGAACTCAACTCTACCAGCCAGCCAACTTTATAGCTATGTCCCCTGCCACATGAATGAAGTTATATCAGACATACACCATCATCTGAATTAGTCCAGACAAAAAGAACCTTTCAGTCAGTAATTAGGCTTATGAGAAATAAGTTATTGTTTTAGCTACTAATGTTGGGAATTATATTCAAGAAGCAAAAGCTAATGGACTCTGTCTTGTTACCAAATAACTATTTCAAAACCAAGTCTAAATGGATTGCCAAGTTCTTAAATTATTTACATTCATTTTCTACATTCTGGGTTATCCATTTGACTTTGAACTTAATTCTGGTTCATTAGGGTACTATCATTCAATGGGACCAGATTCTTCTTCCACCAGTCAGTGTAACAACTAGGGCAGTGTAAAGATAGAGACAGCATTTTGGAAAGTAAACTCAGTGGTAGCATGGCACACAAAATAATCCATTTGACTTTATATCAACAACAATGTTGCTACTTCATAGGATTATTGAATATAAAATTTGTGTAGTATCTTACATGTCGAAAGTGTTTAACATGGAGCAAGTATGATTCCAAATAATTTGTGTTTATAATTCCTCTTTGAGATCAATGAAAAGTAAGGCATGATTATCTTTTGTGAATTTAAAGTTTTAAGAGTCATTAGCTTTTCACACTGGTTCTCTTATTTAATTGATGAAAAGCCTTGTGCATAGCATATTTAGGAGATTTCTTGTTAATCTGTGTTCATAAATTGTCAGCATGCTTGATTATGAACTCTATTATATATGTATTGTGTATATGACATGTACATGTATTATATATGATACTATGTCAGGCTTTTTTGCATAGAATATCAGGATTTTTGAAGTTCATTTCATTCACATTTCCTTCCAGATGTTTAAAACAATGATTCCATGGCATGAAAACCATATCATTTCTATGAGAGTTTTAGTTATATATGAACGTTGAGGTGAATAAAGAACCTTTAAAATTACTTATGGTCAAAAATTAAGAATACTTGGGAACAGCAGTTAGTGTAATGGCTATGTTGTTGCTGGACTCCCACATAGTCGACCATGGTTCAAGTCCCGGACCCGGTGGCTTAAACTCACGTCGGGAGTGTGTGCATGCGTGCCCAAGATCCAGAGAGGAGAAGGGATTGCAGTGTGACCATCCCCCCTGGGGGGTGAGTTCTCGCTTTCTGTCTCTGTCTTTGTCTGTCTGGCAAGCTCACACCCTATAGCAAAGACCTCTCCAAAAAAAAAAAAATTAAGAATACTTGCCCTTGTAATTAACATAATTTTAGTAGAAGTGTGTAATCTCAATTTTCTGGTCTCATAGAGGTTGGATATTTTCTTAACCCAACCTTGTATTTTCTCTGTGTAAAGAGAGAAATACCATGAAAGACCACTTCATTCTCTAAAAGAAGAGAGGCTTAGGCATTTGTAGTGGCATAGTGAAAAATATTATACACACTATGAAAAATGTGTTGGGGCTGGCAGGTGGTGAGTTGGGTAAGGCACTGAACTCCCACAAGGGAGTTCCGGACCTGATAGTTTGCTTTCTCACCTTCCATCTCTCTCTCTCTTACTCTTGCCCTGTCCCTCTCTAGTAAAATTAAAATAAGTAAATAAATAAAGTTAAAATAATTCCTTTAAAAAAAGAGTTTGTTGAAAAAAAATGTAAGGAGGATGAATGCTGTGTAGAAGGACACTTAAAGAATCTGAGAAAAAGTACTGAAAAGGGCACATATATGAAGTAGTGATGAGGGACAGATACATTTTTTCCTGAGTCTGTAAATAAAATGTTTTATTATACTGGGAAAAATAGAGGGAAAATGATGATTTCTATGATTTCTGTACTTATTTTACTTGATCATTCTAATCAGTGATAAGGGAGAACTTAAATGTTATCAACATCAGTGTAACTTAAATAAAGATCAGTGTAACTTAAATGTTATAAACATTGTTTATTGTACGTTGAAAAATTCAAGGTATGAAGTTATTTAGGTACTGGGAGTTGCTATCTATGAATAATAAAACATACAACCCAGGCAATGCATAGATGCTAGGTACTGGCATGAATTACATCCTTGAAAATACTGACTATACAGCAGTGAAAGAGCTAATTTTCACATGTAAAAGTCACCAAGAATAATTTATAAGCTCTGCTGTTAATGCTGAAATATTTAAATTTTATCCTTGCAGAGAATATGAATTTTCTTGACCCAGAACAGTATGATATTGCTTAATTCCACACGCTAGTAGTTGGGCAAATACTGTGTAATTGTGCTCTCGTTAGCAAAAACCTCTCCAAAAAAAAAAAAAAAATTAAGAATACTTGCCCTTGTAATTAACATAATTTTAGTAGAAGTGTGTAATCTCAATTTTCTGGTCTCATAGAGGTTGGATATTTTCTTAACCCAACCTTGTATTTTCTCTGTGTAAAGAGAGAAATACCATGAAAGACCACTTCATTCTCTAAAAGAAGAGAGGCTTAGGCATTTGTAGTGGCATAGTGAAAAATATTATACACACTATGAAAAATGTGTTGGGGCTGGCAGGTGGTGAGTTGGGTAAGGCACTGAACTCCCACAAGGGAGTTCCGGACCTGACAGTTTGCTTTCTCACCTTCCATCTCTCTCTCTCTTACTCTTGCCCTGTCCCTCTCTAGTAAAATTAAAATAAGTAAATAAATAAAGTTAAAATAATTCCTTTAAAAAAAGAGTTTGTTGAAAAAAAATGTAAGGAGGATGAATGCTGTGTAGAAGGACACTTAAAGAATCTGAGAAAAAGTACTGAAAAGGGCACATATATGAAGTAGTGATGAGGGACAGATACATTTTTTCCTGAGTCTGTAAATAAAATGTTTTATTATACTGGGAAAAATAGAGGGAAAATGATGATTTCTATGATTTCTGTACTTATTTTACTTGATCATTCTAATCAGTGATAAGGGAGAACTTAAATGTTATCAACATCAGTGTAACTTAAATAAAGATCAGTGTAACTTAAATGTTATAAACATTGTTTATTGTACGTTGAAAAATTCAAGGTATGAAGTTATTTAGGTACTGGGAGTTGCTATCTATGAATAATAAAACATACAACCCAGGCAATGCATAGATGCTAGGTACTGGCATGAATTACATCCTTGAAAATACTGACTATACAGCAGTGAAAGAGCTAATTTTCACATGTAAAAGTCACCAAGAATAATTTATAAGCTCTGCTGTTAATGCTGAAATATTTAAATTTTATCCTTGCAGAGAATATGAATTTTCTTGACCCAGAACAGTATGATATTGCTTAATTCCACACGCTAGTAGTTGGGCAAATACTGTGTAATTGTGCTCTCGTTGGAATTGAATACACCCATTTGGGGTGGAAGGTAAAGGCTACTCACAGAAAGACAGGGCTTGAGGGACCAGCAGTTAGTGTAATGGCTCTGTTGCTGGACTCTCATGTAGCCGACCGCGGTTCAAGTCCCAGACCCGGTGGCTTAAACTCACGCTGGGTGCGTGTGCCTGTGTGCCCAAGATCCCGAGAGGAGAATGGAGGAGAAGGGATTGCAGTGTGGCTATCCCCCCGGGTGGTAATTTCTCGATTTCTGTTTCTCTGGCTCTCTCTCTCTCTCTCTGTCTGGTGTCTGGCGAGCTTATAGCAAAAACTTCTCCAAAAAAAAAGACAGGGCTTGAAACCATCAGGGCACATTTCAGAGCCTTGTTTCAAAAGATAGCAAAATTTTCTGCTGCTAAAATGTATTCAAAGAAATATGAACATTTAACATTATTGAGGTTTTACTCCCATTTTATCCCATTAATATATTATTTTTTAAAATTTGTTAATTTACAGTCATTAACTATACATCAATGCAATATACCAAATTAAATTTTCCATCCAGAATACATTGTGTATTGGTTCAATCAAGGATATTACTGTACATGTTATCATCGACAAATAATTCTCTATTTCTTGTTTCTTACATATTTTGCCACCCTCCCCCTCCCGATTCCTTACCTCTCACTCCCTGCCAGTTCCTCCGCTCCTCCCACATTGTCTCTGGTATGTGCATTTGTTTTGCATGCCTTTTTTCCCACATGTTATTGATTTACTAAAGATCCTAATTTAAAAACTTACAATAGCAAGCACAGCTGATATATGCATATCTATGAACATATGAGTGACTTTAGGCATAAACCTCAGTGAGTAAAGTGAACATACTATAAAGTGGCATCTCGCTGGGGTTATATAGATTACTGCCATTATTAAATAAGTACTAATAGGTATTTTTAATGCATTTTTTTTAATTTCAAGAAAAACAGTTTTAGTTTTAATATACCCAAAAAAAATGTTAAGAGAAATTTTCTTAAAACTTAAAGCCAGGAAAAAGGTCAGGATTCAGTTCAAATAGTAGGTAGATGAACCTATCAACAGTTTAAGCGATCCCGTTAATGTATTATTTTAATGGGGATGAGATGTTGATTAGATATAATGACTGCTAATGATCATGTCTACTAAATTTAGGCAGATGTTAAGGGAATTACTCTAAAAAATACCTCCTGTAATAAATCTCAGGAGAAGCTAGTGAGATAAAGAGCCTTTTGCATTCACTTTGATAATGAAGTAACCATGACCTGAAGAGGCAAAATGGTATCTCTGGCATGTAATTTGGTTTATGCACGGATGAAAGTAACGGGTGCTTAGAGTGCTTTAAAAATTGAATACAGAATGTGTTTAGAAGTGTTGGTAAACTAAAGGAGGTTAGGGTTTTCAGAACAGGACAAAGAATGCATGAATTTCCATCATGTATTTGCTTTAGAGCTAGAAATGTGTTCACAGATATTTAGCCTACGCCCTCCCTGTGAAGTTACTAATTCATCCAAAATGTAAAGGTACATGTTGAAACTAAATCCCAGATCTCTGTTTTTACTTTTACATGACCATGTAGAGCTTGGGCAAATTTTCTACCTACCTAATCCAAAAGTTCCATTTATTTTTATGTCTTGAATGTGAAAATACAGTAGTAAGCCCTGAATCATAATTCATGCAAAGAAATATCTTTGCCTCAGGGGACCAGCTGTTAGTGCATTGACTATGTCGCTGGATTCCCATGTAGTCAACCGTGGTTTAAGTCCTGGACCCAGCGGCTGAAACTCTTGCTGGGACTGTGTGCATGCATGCCCAAGATCCCGAGAGGAAAATGGAGGAGAAGGGATTGCAGCATGGCCATCCCCCCTTGGGGGTGATTTCTCGCTTTCTGTCTCTGTCTTTCTGGTGAACATACACGCCGTATAGCAAAAACCTCTCAAAAAAAAAAAAAAAAAAAAAAGAAAAAGAAAAAGAAATATCTTTGCCGTTTTTACTGTTTGAGGAATTCAGGTGGGAAACAAAAATTTGGTTAATCACCCAGCAGAAAACCAAAATCAGTATTTCTGAATTCAAAGCTGGCAGCACATTTGATTACCTCATAATCCCTGGATGGCCAGGTAATTTCTGTAAGAAAACCCTGTATCTCCATCGTTTAACCTAGTAAGGTTTAACACTTGTGTATGTCAGTCGGTGGTGGGGTTTTATGGGTGTGTTTTCTCATGGTGATTTAGAGGCTCAGATGTGTTCTGTGTAGCGGATTTGCTAATCTACTAGGGGTTCTTCTACTGGATTGAACATTGCTTATATTTTATATAGATAGTGATGTTAGCTGTGAAACTAAGACACAGCTTAGCTTATAGTTAGAAATATCTCATGTGATAAATATTTTAAGTATTTTGCAATAGGCAGAAGAAGAAATTAACAAATGAGGTGTGGGGTTTTTGTTTGTTTGTTTTTAGAGAGAGACAGAAGGTAAGAAATTTACCCCCCAGGAGAATTGTCCATGCCACAATCCCTTCTCCTCCATTCTCCTCTTAGGATCTTGGGTATGCACACACATGTGCCCAGCGTGAGTTTTAAACTGCTGGGTCTGGGAATTGAAATGCAGTCGGCTATGTGGGAGTCCAATGATGTATTCATTACTCCAGATGCTGGTCCCAACAAAAGAGGCTTTAAAGACCGTGGTCTGTAAATAATATCTTTGTACCTCCCTTCATTCTGCTTCCACTGCTGGCTGGTATTTATCCATATGAGCCCAGTAAACTACACAGCAGGATGGGATTTTTTTTTTTTTTAATATAAGGAAAATGAGAGAGGATTTTGTGTCTCTGCCATGAACCATTTTCCTCTTGTACACTCTTATTTTTTTTTAAAATGAACTCTTGTGCTCAGGTTTCCTACATTTCTGTGACAACTGTATTGTTGAATTAGTAATCTATTACTATTCATGGTATTTCAAATAGTTTATCAGAGAAAAAGGATCTTTCTCTAGATAGGAAAAGACATCTATTAAGTTCTCTGGCAAGGAATTATGTGTGTCTGTGGAAAAAGATGTGACTCAGAACTGAAAGGCTCTCAGCTTTAATTTTAATGATATCACTTGCAAGCTGTGAGATTTAGGTGATCATATCACTCCAAATGCAGATAATATTGACTTTACCAACTACATGTTCCCCGCCCTCAACTTTTAATAGCCCTCATATTTAGAACAGCATTATGTTTACAATAATGTTGACTGGAAAGTACAATGAAATCTCAAAGATCCCCTGGCCTACACCACACACCACCACACTAACATAGCTTCTTCCACATTCACCTCCTCACATCCTGTGCTAGAGTAGTGTGTTTGTTACACTCAATGAAACTACACTGACATATCACCGTCATCCAAAGTTCATAGTTTACATTAGGGGTCATTCTTGCTATTGTGCAAGTTTATGACATGTATCTATAATTTTAGTAACAGAGAGAGTATGCCACGGCCCAAGATACTCTCTCTAGTCTGTCTGTTCCTTCCTCCCTTACTAGACTCTGGTGACAACTGATCTTTTTATTTTTTTCGTAGTCTTGCCTTTTCCAGAAATTTATATGGTGGTAACTATGTTATATATAACTTTTGTGTTTGGCTTGTTTCATTTAGTGATACGTATTTGTTTCCTCCATGTCTTTTCATGGCTCATTTCTTTTTAGTATTGAATGGAACTGTCTGTCACAGTTTATTTATTCCTTCCCTTACTGAAGGGCATTGTGTTGATTCCAAGTTTTGGGTTCGAGGTGTTGGGATTAGAGCTGCCGTATTCATCCATGTGCAGGTTTCTGTATAGACATACGTTTTCTACTCTTAGGCAAATACCAAAGAGTGTAATTGATGAATCATATGGCAAAATATCTGGGTCTTTGGAAAAATCGTGATGCATTTTTTTTTATAGAAAAACAGAAAAGTACATCAATATCTTTAGTTTTTTTTTAATTAGTTATTGTCAAATGGTTTGTTAAAATGGCTGTACCATTTTGTATTTCCACAGCAATGAATCAGAGTTTGTATTGTATCCTGAGCAGATAAGTCTTCAGAATGAACACCCACAGTTATGTTATTGGAAAGCCTTGGATCCTTAGTGTGAACTAAGTCTGAGCTCTACTTTCCTGTGCTTGAACTCTGTGTGGATGGTGGCAAGGGTGAGGGTAAAGAAGTTTCTTCTATTTTTAGAGCAGTAATAATTAGCACTGAGTTAGCAGTTTTCCCATCAACCCATGGAATTATTCAATTTAAAAATCAAATTATAGGGAACCAGCAGTTAGCGTAATGGCTATGTCGCTGGACTCCCACATAGTCGACCGCGGTTCGGGTCTCGGACCCAGTGGCTTAAACTCACGCCAGGTGTGTGTGCGTGCGTGAGCAAGATCCCGAGAGGAGAATGGAGGAGAAGGGATTGCGGTGTGACCATCCCCCAGGGGGTTGATTTCTTGCTTTCTGTCTCTATGTCTCTGTCTGTCTGGCGAGCCCACGTGCCCTATAGTGAAGAAACCTCTCAAAAAAAAAAATCAAATTATATTCGGAGTGACTATTCCCCATTGGGGGTGCTTTCTAACTCTCTCAGTTTCTGTCTCTATCTCTCCCTGGTGAGTGCACTTGCTCTGTAAAATAAAAACAGTATTAACTTGTGCTTTAGTTTTTCTGCTTTTGAAAGGCAAAAGAAATTAAGTCACTTTTTCTGTTTCTCCACTTTCCACTTCTGAAGACAAGCAGTTTTAAAAAGTCTTGTGCATTTGTTTATAATATCCTCTTTTTAGGAGAGTAGAAGTGCCAGGAGAGGCACTTAGAGACTTGGAGAATATGGAGAACCAAGTTGCTTGAGGAAAATACCTCTCTCTTCATGGAGAAGAAGATAGGTGTTAGAGCAATATCTATCAGTGACCTGCTCCCATAGGAACTCAAGGTGGAGTTTAGGGAACTTGAAAGTTTCTCTGGAAGAGATCCAAAGATATGCAAACTGAATTTGGCACAGAACAATGAACAATTACCATTGAAATAGAAAATAAGCGTTTCAAAAGTGATTTTATCAATTATGGACCAGTTTTTTCAGACATCAAATAAGCCTTTTGGTTCCTCTGGCATTCAAATATGACAGAAGAACCCAAAACCATGTCTGTAGCTAAAAGTTTTACCATTTAGATTTTCCTGTATTGAGGCTTTCGGAGTCCTTAAGAAGTATGGATGTGAAGATCAAAAAAAAAAAATACTATAGAGTAAATAGGGCTATGCGTACTGTAAGCCCAGATACAAAAGTCTCCAGTGCCACTGAGCAGTAGTGCAAGATTGTGCGTAGTGACTGAGCACTACTAGTTCTACTGTAGCCTGTACGGGCAGATTAGTCAACTGTGGCTCAAACGTGCTAGATGACTCGTGCACAGCCACATGCTGGTGGTGGAAGACTAGAGTTAACATCAGGTCACTAAATAGTGGCTTCTAAAAATGCTTCTCAGAAGCTAGCAGGGCCTACTAATCAAATACACTTAATCAGAGAACAAACCTTTAAGCAGGAACTGTGCTTCCTTTTAACTTTGCTTCTGTGGAGCACTGGTCCAAACTACGAGGTTAGCAACTCTAACTCTGTGTTGTAATTATCCACACAGTTGGGTGCATCTATACAGCTTGCCTCCTAGGTTGAGTGTAAATTTATCTTCTGTTATATTAAACACAATTTTCTGATAAAAGATAGTTTCCTTGCAAAAAACTTACCTGTATTGTCCAATAGATATTATGCTTGATTTTCTCCTTTCACACACTATCTCAGTCCATTTTTGTGTTGCTAACAGAAATACTTGAGAATGGCTGGTTTATAAAGGATTTATTAACTCTCAATTCTGGTAGCTGTAAACTCCAAATGCATCTGCCTGGTCAGCCTGCATCATGGCTAACGGAAGCACAAAGGATGAAATGATGGCAGGTGTGTGCAGAGGGAGAGCCAGGAGCTGAAACGGACCTCTTTTCATGAGATCTTAAGTTCACTGATTTTTTTGAAATATTATTAATTTAGTCACAAAGTGTCACCTCCCTGATGCAATCACCATGAATCAATCGCTGCCCAATCTCTGCCTCTCAACATCAAATTCCAATACATGAATCTTCGGGGGAGAAACCATGATTCAAACCACAAAACACATTGAGAAGATATGCTTTCTCAGGCTTGTAAAAGTCAAATGTATTGTCTTCTCTGATGTGTTTTTTGCTCTTTGCAATTCTTCCATATTGACTTTCCAGGTATGTTTGCCTTCCTGTTAGAGCTGTGTTTACAACTCCTAGATTGAAGTACATGTAGCCTCACATGGACATTTTCTGTGGGACCTCTTTATGCCAATATACACAGATTGATTTAAAAATGTAAAACCTATGGACCCAGGTGAGAAACAGTGGAGATTACATAAAGATGTGAAGAAAAGAGATACTCATGTTTTATTGTCAAGTAAGTGCATATGAAAACTTCTCAGAATGTCCAGACCACCGTCTCCTCCTGTTCAGGACCAGGAACCATCTCTTTGTGTTCTTTATTGTCAGACGTGCTATATCTGGTGAACGTCTTAAGACCGTAGCAAATCTGTTTTTCCTCAGAATGCCATCTCTATTGTTAACCTATTTAATTAAAACAACACAAATCTACTCGCCTATTCACTTTGGTAATATCACTTGTTTAAAACTGATTACATTATTATCCATGATGTTGCATCAGCCAGTTGTCAACTAACCATCTGCCCTTCATGGTGCTGCCTTTGGGTATTGGCTTCTACTGGCTCTTTCAAAAAATGTTTTATGTCTCATTAATGTTAACTATAAATGCAAGTCTTATTCAGAGTATGCTCCGTGTATGTGTGTGTGTGTACATATATATTGTGTATATACATATATTTATCAGACTAATTGGATTTCTGGTCATATTAAATATATTACTGATAGTACATAGTATAAACATGCAAAAAAAAATCTTCCAGTTCCCTTCTCTTGAACCTTGTTTATTGCATTTCTATGAGTAATGTGGTCTCTTTAAATATTAATCATTTCCTTTCCTTTCACTCTGCTACCATTGGGAAAGATAGTCAAGGGTCTTCAGGGAGAGTAAGAAGAGTTCTTTTTTACAAGGCTGTCTATCCCTTGTTAGGCAAAGACCAATGTGGAAGAGCAGTGCTCATCTTATTAATTAAAGAAAATAGAGTACATTTATCAGAGTTGATTGCTTTTGCAGAGTAGATAGACAGAGCTGCTCCCAGAGTACCAAGAGACACATGGTACAGACCCTACAGTGAGAGGTGGTGGGGTGTGCATGACCACCCTGGTACCTATAAAGAGGGATGTACAGGATTAAGAAATGTTAATAACCATTGTCACTCTCATTGCCGTAAACCAGAGGAAACACTGTACCACCTACAAAGATTGTTGAGGAAGCACGCTTTATAATACAGGAGGAGTAATCAAGGTCAAAGACCAGAAGCAGGTCATTGGGTGGGACCTATGTCTCTGAATTATTAATAAGCAGATATTTTTGTGATAGGTTTTTTATTCTTTTAGAGTCTTCTGTATTATAATGTATTGATGTCCTTTCCATAATTTTTATTGACCTGAATTTCCCATTCTCTTTCAATTCACTGTAAAAGTCTTACACAGTCATGGTGCACAGTGAAACTGATAATTTTTTTTCTTTTATAATTATAGATATGATAAAATGAACAAGAAATCTTGTTTATTTTTCACTGTTGAATCATCCTTAGTCTATATCCCAAAGGAAGGGATTTATAAACTGAAAGCCTTGTGTTGACTCCTGATTATTTTTTAAATCACTTTTTTCATTTTTGACTTCTCAGGGCTGATTGATCCTGCACATAAATGGCATAAGGGGAACTCCAAAGGGCAGGAACTGAAACTTGGGGCCATTGTGGGTCCTGGGCTCAGGTTTTCCCTACCCAGATGACATTGCTGGCCTCAGTCAATCCCAGGATAGAAATTAGGACCTGAAGGATTTCAAGGAAGGCACTATATAATATGGAATCCCCCGAGGCCAGGTGAGGCAGTCCTGTCCTATGTATAGCTTATTTTCATTTTTATTTTATTCATTATAGAGAGCATATGTGCATGCATGAGAGAGCAAGAGAGAGAGCTAGAGCTACAGAAAGGGAGGAGAAAAGTACCCCCGATGGGATCTAATCATGCTGTGATTCTTTTTTACCAGTCGTCCAGTTTCTCAGAATCTTGGGCATGCATACTTATGTACAGCATGTTTTCAAAGTGATCTGGGGACCCAAACCCAGTCAGCTTTGTGGCTTCCAGTACTTAAATTCATTTTGTTACTAGGGGTAAATATTTATTTCATCCCTTAAAAAAGCTCATTAAAGAACAGGTAATGTTTTTGAGCTACAGTTTCTTACAGGTAATGAAGGATACAGCTAATATGGGTAATGAGGATAAAACTGATCACACTTGTTGGGATGGTTATAGTGAAATAGTATGTGTGAAAGCTTCGCATGTCTAGAATAATTTATGTATTCAAAGTGTTCATTTTATTTCTTCCTAGAGAGTCAAATTCTTATTTTACTTTCTGAGAGCCATTTTTCTAAGGATTTTTTAGTTAGAAAAGATGGGGGCCTGCAGGTGGTATGGTGGTTAAGGTCACTGGCTCCCCGATGACTGGCCGTGGTTCATGTCCTGGACCCGGCGGTTTGCTGTCTCACTTTTCCATTCTCTTTTCCTCACTCTGTCCCTCTTTGGTCAAGTTTAAATTAATTAATTAAATTAGTTTTTTTTAAATTTAAAAATAGAAAAAATGACCCCAAGCAAAATTTTGAAGGTAAATTTTTGTGTCTCTGGCTTCCTCTATTTGATTATTGGTTCACAGTACCATATGCTCTGCTGTCTTTCCACTTTTCTGAAAAAATGTTCCTTGGCAATATTTACCAAAATTACTCGTATACTTGACAAAAGATATTTTATCCTCTAGTAATTTATTCATTGTGTTAAATGAGACTTATTGAGGACTTCTTTACCAGGTGTTATGGTAGATACTGGGGAAAAAGTGGTTAACAGGACTAGCTGTGTGTGTGTGTGTGTGTGTGTGTGTGTGTGTCCTATTGTTTCCAGTTGTCGGAAGCTTGCTATGCTTGGCTTGATGCTCTGTTGTTCCCAACTTGACATTTTTCGTTATTAGGTTATTGAAAAAGTTGTGACACAATTTTACATAAAAAAAAACATAGAAAAATAAATGATGACTGTCCGAACAACCCACTATTTTTTTTTTTTTTAGAACAACCCACTATTTTTGAATATGGGGCCTGACTTCATATTCCCCTGGGTACCATCAATTACTTAGCTGGTCCTGAGTTGTGATCCAACAATTAGATCTATCCTCAGTAAGTTTACAAGAGACACACACACATTTAATAATTAAAAGTCACCCAGAAATAATAATGTATAAGAGTCTAAGAGTGAAGAAATATTATTTGAAAATATAGTAAGAAAAGAAGTTAATAAAGGCGAGACAATTAGGAAAGACCTCTCTGAGGGTGTGAGCTGACACTTGGAAATGAATAGGAGTTTGTTACATTAGAAACTAAAAGAAGCAGCATCTCTAAAAAGACTGAGGTAGATAAAAGTTTGTTATCTCTGAGAAGTATGCCTGAGATGATTTTGGAGAAAGAGGCAGAGAACAGATCACATATATCTTTGTAGTCTGAAGCACTCATGTTTTATGCCCTGCAAAGTGAGAAAGTAGACAAAATGGTGTGCGTGTGCGCGCATGTGTGCGTGCGCATGTGTGTGCGTGTGTGTACACATGCTTTCACATGAGTAGTGAATAACTGTAAGAGACAGCTACTGCTGCTCTGGGTATGGGATGGTTGGATCAGGAAGACCAGAGGAAGACACTGATGCTCTTAGTGGAAGAGAATGCAGAAAAGCACAATGGGTATTTTGGAAGATAGCATGAGACTTCTGCTTTGAAATAAGGCTTATACAAAGGCTGGATAAACCAAGGTTTTTGGATAATTACTCCTAAAATCTTGTTTCAATTTCTTCTTCAATTTCTCTTGCTCATGGCTGCATGTGCTGCATCCTTTGGGAAAGTGATGTTTCACTCTTTACTCCTAAGTGAGCCACTGAACTAATGCACTGGTCCAGGCTTTGTTTCCAAACACTCCCACAAAATGAAGAAAGAAATAAAACCATATAGATAACAGAACATTATAAGGATAATATTAAAAACAAGACAAAGACAAAAACCTTTCACACACAAACTGAGTGGATGTAAAAGTAAGACACTTAAATAAAAAAGGCCTCAATCAGGGAACCAGCAGTAAGCGTAATGGCTATGTCGCTGGCCTCCCACGTAGTCCACCGCAGTTCGCGTCCCAGACCTGGTGGCTCAAAACTCACGCTGGGCGCATGTGCATGCATGCCCAAGATCCTGAGAGGAGAATGGAGGAGAAGGGATTGCGGCATGACCATCCCCCCTGGGGGGTGATTTCTCGCTTTCTGTCTCTATGTCTCTCTCTGTCTGTCTGGCGAGCGCACACGCCCTATAGTGAAAATAAAAGGCCTCAATCAGTGAGTAATGCAGTGAAAATCATGCTTTGGGATAGGGTAGAAACCTGTATAAATGTATTAGCAGTAAACACATATGCAGATAGTCATTGTGCAGTCTGTACAGTTATTCACTCTCCTAAGCTTCATCTTACTGAAATGAAAAATGAGTATGAAAATACCTTCCTGAGCTGGTTCTGTGATGCAGCAGTAGTATCTCTCTCAAGAGAAGCTGAATGCCATATGGCAGCTGTGGGTCGAATCCTCAGCCTGGTAAGTATCAAACACACTGTGTACACATGTGAGTGCTAAAGATTTGATAGGCTGGAGGACTGATAACAAGGGCTCACAGTATGACTAGACCTTGTGAGGGGTGCTTCTCTCTCTCTCTCATGCACATGCAGGTGCATCATCATGAATAAAGAAAAAAAATGTAATAATACCTTCCTGAAGTCTTTGAGTTTGTACTGATCTTACTACTGCCTCCTTCCAAAATACTCCTTTCCACCTGCCTGATAACTCTCATTTCTTGCCACTCAGCTCAGGAGGCCTACATCGGCAGCCACCGGTCTACCTGCGTCTTAGAGGCTGTTCCTGTTTGTCCTCACAGAATTCTGGGCTTCCTTCTCTGTGACAGGCTTTTCTGGCTGTTTTGAAATGTGTTGTTTACCTGTTTGCCTCCCCCTTAAGAGTATAATTTTACCAGTTGAGAGAACTTAATTTCTGGATTCAGAGTGGGCACTGCTTAGGTAGTGCCTGATTCTCTGTGGGTGAATAATTGCGTCAATGAGTGAGCGAGTTAGTGGCATATAGAGGTGTTAAACAGATTTTTATCAGATGATACACATAAAAGTACCCAGAGCAGTGCCTCAAGACTTGATATAGAAAGTAAACTTGGGACCAGCAGTTAGCGTAATGACTGTCGCTGGACTCCCATGTAGTCGACCGTGGTTTGCATCCCGAACCCAGCGGCTTAAACTCATGCCAAGCGTGTGTGTGTGCATGCCCAAGATCTCAAGAGGAGAATGGAGGAGAAGGGATTGCAGTGTGGCCATCCCCCCTGGGGGGGTGATTTCTCAGTTTGTGTCTGTCTCTCTCTTTCTAGTGAGCACATGCGCCCTATAGCATAAACATCTAAAAAAAAAAGAAAGAAAGTAAATTATTTTCTAACACCCCTGAAGGTTTTGATTCTTTGTGAAGAGACTCATTGTTAAGTACAAAGGAGGAAAGAAATGCACCAATCCATGACACTGAAGAGTCTGGCAGGAAATGTCTGTTCTACGAGAGTGACATGATTTGCACAATTTAATCCTTTGTAAATATTTATTCTATTGATTTCATTCCTCCTCTGAGACCCTTATAAACACATTTATCTGAAGACTTGCAAAGATTTCTCAGCCTCTCTGAAAATAGATAAAATCTGTTGTTTCACTGATATTTTTGTTAGAAGAAATAATCACATGACAAAGAATACCTCTAATTAGATTTATAGCTATTATTTTTATTTCTTGTTTTATTTATTGTTTTGTAAGTACAGGGTAAGACAGTGTATTTTGCATTATTAAAATTAAGGTCAGTAGTGTATATCCTCTTCCTAGTCACATCAGTCTATGACCATAAGTAAATGGCTTCCCGTTGCTGGTTCTCTGAGATATTGTGCACATTAGGCAATTTTTAGCATTTTCTTTCTTTCTCTATTAATTCAAGTAGGAAAACTGAGAATGAAAGAAAAACTCAGGATTTCATTCTAGTGCACTGGAATTCTGATTCAACAATGGAACATATTTTGGTGGGAGGAAAGTAATTTTTACTACTTTCTAGCAAACTTTAAACATGTATTTTCAGTAGTGAGGCTCAATAACACATTAAATAATAAATATATTAAATGATAAATTCAATGAATTTTGATCACACAGTTAAAACATTTTTAGAGTATCATTTCAGTTTCATTAATGACCAAGTAATAACATTTATCAACTGTTTTACTCATGAACATGATCAATGAATAAATGCCACATCAGGAATGCTAAATGTCAGGAAATTACACTGTTCCACAGTCATTTCTTTGGCAGAGGAATGACTCTTTCTACTATCCTATATCATAGAATACCAGTGTGGTTCATGAAAAGAGTCAAGTGAACATAGAGTTCGCTCTCAGGACTTGAGAGAACACCAAACAGGCTTAGCCACACCAAGAGGTAGAGCCAGAAAATTGTCAAGTGTTGATAGCACGATTCTGTGCCATGTCTTCTTGCCTGCCAACACCCAAGACCACAGAACCAGGTGAAAGAGCTGCCCCTGGCTCTCAATTCTATATATAATTCGTAACAACTGTTCTTTCACAAGGCCAAATCCTAAACGGTGATTCAGACCTCACTTCTACTTACCTGGGAGCAGAAATAGGATAATGGTTTTTCTGCATCTAACTCACAGAGACATTCCTTGTCTTTGCTCTTGGCTCATTGGCTACACTTTTAGCTCTAGCCCACCTATGCAAGCATCACCATTGCAGGTAGATGTTCCACCTGCAGCTGTGGTTTCTCCTCAGTTTGTGCACATTTGAATTGATGGTTTACATTTTAAAAATTTGGCTTGATTAAGAAATGCATTAAAATAAAAATTAAAAATCAAATTCTTATGCGTATATATATGTGTGTGTGCGAATACAGTTTTCATCTCACTACCAAGAAATGGAATTGCTGGTGTATATGGTAAGTGTGTACTTAATTGTATTAAGGAACTGCCAGGCTATCAACCAATGCGATGGTGCCATTTTGCCTTCTCACTAGCAATATAATAGAGTTTCAGCTTCTCTGCTCTGTCTGACATTGCCATTTTCTTTGTATATATATATATTTTTTTTTGGAGAGGTTTTTCCTATAGGGCGCGTGCGCTCACCAGACAGACAGAGACATAGAGACAGAAAGCGAGAAATCACCCCCCAGGGGGATGGCCACGCCGCAGTCCCTTCTCCTTCGTTCTCCTCTCAGGATCTTGGGCACACTTGCACACGTGCCCGGCATGAGTTTTAAGCCAGGTCCGGGACTCGAACCGCGGTCGACTACGTGGGAGTCCAGCGACATAGCCATGATGCTAACTGCTGGCCCTCCTTTGTATATTTTTGGTGTTCTATTGGTAATAATTGTCTGTTGATATCTGATCATAGTTTTATTTTGCAGTTTCCTAATGATGTTGCACATGTTATTTTTTTCTTAATTTTAATTTTTTAGTTTGCAATAATTTAAGACTTCGATAAAATATACAAGAATCATATAAAATACACATAACTTTTACCTAGATTTTGCGATTATTAACATTTTATCACATTTACTTCATTGTGTTATCTCTTATGTATATCTTTTATATTCATTTATAATTACATATATGAATAGACACATTTATTATATATAAATGACTTTTTAAAAAGAATTATTTATTTAACTTCATTTATTCATTTGTTCATTTTAATTTAACCAGAGAGAGACACACAGAGAGAGAGAGGGAGAGAGAAAGTGAGAAAGCAAGCCACCAGGTCCAGGACTTGAACCATGGTCAGCCATGTGGGAATGTCCAGCACCTTAACCACCATGCCACCTGCTGGTCCCCATAAATGACATTTTTTTTCTGAACTTTTTGAGAGCAACAAATGCCCCTTACTCCTAAATTCTTGAGTATGTTTATTAAGGAGTATTCTTTTGCATATTTACAGTACAATTAAGAAATCAAACTTGATGCCATAGATCTTATTATAACTTTAGGAGTTATTTCATAATGTCCTCTATGTGTATATGCATAAATCTGTGTGTACTTTTGTCCTTGCTTAATATATATAATCTGGGATCATACCTTGCAATTCTTGATCACAAATACTTAATATCCTTTAATCTAGAATAGTGTTTTAGTCTTTGTCTTGCATGACCTTGACTTTTTTTTTTTTGAGAGTTTTTTTTTTGCTATAGGGTGCGCACGCTCGCCAGACTAGACAGAAACAGACAGACAGATAGAAAGTGAGAAATCACCCCCTGGGGGGATGGCACCCCACAATCCTTTCTCCTCTGTTCTCCTCTCAGGATCTTGGGCATGCACGCCCACACGCCTGGTGTGAGTTTAAGCCACCGGGTCTGGGACTCGAATCACGGTCAACTACGTGGGAGTCCAGTGACATATCCATTACGCTAACTGCTGGTCCTTGACCTTGACATTTTTTAATAGTGCAGGATAGTAATTTTTCCCAGTGGAATTGCTGGTGTATATGGTAAGTGTGTACTTAATTGTATTAAGGAACTGCCAGGCTGTCAACCAAAGCGATGGTGCCATTTTTCCTTCTTACTAGCATTATAATAGAGTTTCAGCTTCTCCGCTCCGTCTGATATTGCCATTTTCTTTGTGTATTTTTGATGTTCTATTGGTAATAATTGTCTGTTGGTATCTGATTATAGTTTTACTTTGCAATTTCCTAATGGACCCCACTCTTAGTTTACTTACTATTTCCTTATGATTAACTATTGATTATGTAGTTGTTGGCAGGATTAGCACAGTAGAAAGGTTTCATTCTTGTTCTATTATAATAGCAGACATACTGTTGATTTGTCTAATTTTTGGTTAGGTTAACTTTCACCATTTGTTTAACATGGTGTCAGAGTTCTCCACTGTGACTTCTTATTTTTTTCTCTTTGAAATTAATTGATTCTCTATGGGGTGATCCTTTGTGACTACATAGATATCTTTCTACTCTTCAAGCTCTAATTCACTGAATTTAGCATCCAGTGATTCTTTATGAAGGAATTGGTTATTCCTATCACGGTTGCAAATTGGTTATTTTCTAATTAGATCATTCTTTCCTCAATTAGCAGTTGTCATTCTGTTACAAAAAAGGAGATCTGTAAATAGACCTAGCTGTGCTGGCCCAGGCAGTAGAGCATGCTCTGCAATTCTGGAGCCACGTGGCAGAAAAGTTCTTTCTTGCTGTTTATTCATTTATTTACATTAGTTGTGCTCTTGCAGTCTTATTCTATTCCAGGCACTGAGATATGGGAAGCTCTCATTGCTCCCGAATTAACTGCCCCAGAGCTCCATCAGTCTTGTGCTTGTGTCTCTATCTCTTGGATATGTATCTTTTTTTTTTTTTAAGGCTATTTATTTCCTTCATGACAATGAGAGAAAAAGAGAGTGAGAGAGACAGTCACTCTAAGTAGGCCTCATGCTGCAGTTGCCCACCTCCATCCCCACTAGCCAGCCAGGATCATGGGTGCCCACATCCAGTATGTACAGGCTGACCAGGGAACTGAACCCACAGTGCTCCCTGTAGACCTTGCTTTGGTTGAGCAGTACATTGCTTGTTTGTGTCACCAGTCTTGCCGTGTATCCATTATTTTTTTGAAGATATTTTCCCCCACAATGAGGTTCAGGTTCCTTTGGTACATTTCCAATTTTAGCCCTAGAATTAGCTATCCATTTACCTTGGTTTTCTTTTTAAATTAATTGTAGTGGAGATTTTTTTTTAAGAGAGATTTTTTTTTTTTTTTGTTACAGGGTGTGTGCGCTCACTGGAGAGATAGAGAGATAGATAGAAACTGAGAAATCAGCCCCGCAGGGGGATGGCCACACCACAAACCCTTCTTCTACATTCTCCTCTTAGAATTTTGGGTGTGCACACACACGTGCCTGGCGAGCATTTTAAGCCACAGGGTGCAGGACTTGAACCACGGACAGCTACATGGCAGTCCAGCAATGTAGGCCATCTGCTGGTCCCTCTAGTAGAGATTTTAAAATGACATCACACTTTGGTATGTGAAGGGCTTATCATTAATGTGATATCCCTGCTCCCAGTCTCTCTGAACAAACAGAAATGGGGCATTTAAGTGCACACACACATTTATGAATCTATGTATCTAATCATCTACTTAAAATATTTACTTGTATTTTAAAAATGTGTCTATGCCAATATCTCTAATTCTAATTTACTCCATGGGATTCATTCTAGTCTTCCCCCTTGCATATTTGAACTTTTTTTCTCCAACAGTAAGAAACATTGAGCTATATTTAACATGAAATATTGCTTATTTGCAGAATCTTGGCATACACAGAAAGTAGTTTGAAAATTGCTTATACTGCCAGTGAGAACAACAACTCTACTAACAAGAGCTGAATATTTATTTGCAGTATAAGTTGATTTATTTCTTTCTGAAAACTAGACAGAGTGAGCATGCACATAAGAGAGAATGCAAGAAAGAGAGAGACTTACTCATCACAGGATCTAGTTAGACAATAACATGTGTTTCAGATCAGCTGGATCCATACTCAGCCAGGTGACCCCTGCATGGCAGAGCAGTGCTCTGCTGCCTGCACCATCATGCTGGGCTTGTTACAGGTCTGTTTACCTTCAACCTGAGGGTGCAATGGCAGAATGCTGGGTTCCTAAAAGTTGTCATCCTTTTCTTCTTCGTAACTTTGAATGCAGTTAATTGTTTATTTCAAATAAATTATGTTCATTTTTCGGTTTGTCTACTATGTTAAGATCTCCCCCATCTTTGTCTCTTTCTATTTATTTACTCGAGCATGTGGAACTTGAGCATGGCTCAGAAGGCAGACTATACAAGGGAGGTGCATTCAGGGCAGAGCCAGTCTTCCACCCTGCACCTTTACCTTTCTCAGCATGTTCTCAGCCTACCTCCTGGAACCAGACAATCCGTTAGTTTCTGGTTTATCTTCTCTATATTGACTTTTTGCACAAATGAGAAGGTAAATGAGTAAGTTATTTTTACTACATATTTAATACTATATTTTCATGTCTGTCTGCTCTAAAAACTTAGTACTCTATAGCATTAGTATAGCATTTTATTTACTTACTGTTACTTATATGTGTTGTCCCTGGAATATTATATGCTCTTAATATAGAATTAATGCATAAATAAAAATTAAACATATATGTACAAATATATGCTATGATATGTAATATGCATCCTATGTAAAAAATATCTAGTGAGTTGTCAGAAAAGTCATGACATATTTTTTCTGTGTAAAACGTGCCATCACTTTTCAAACAACACAATATTAAACACAGTAAAGATGTATGTATCTACATAAATTATTTAAGAATCCATTCCCACAATTGATGGTAAAGTCTTTACTCAGTAGTGGTTGGTATAATTATTATTTATCTTATGTGTATAATCCCTCTTATTTATTATGCTGTTTCTACATATTTTTTAAAGAATTATTTTACTAACTTTACTTATTCATTTATTTTAATTTAACCAGAGAGAGACAGAGTGAGAAAGAGAGAGAGAACGAGAGGGGAAGGGAAAAAGCCAGCCTCCAGATCTGGGACTTGAACCACAGTTAGCCGTGTGGGTGTCTAGTGCCAGTACCCTTAACCACCATGCCACCTGCTGGCCCCCATTTCTACATTTTCTAACCTGCTTCGTTTGCTTTTACATGCTAGGTGGTTGACATTAAAACTTATACATATTAATTGCAGGGTGCTTCTAGACTCACTGATTCTGTTATTATTCAAGTTTATAGGATATGTATATCAGTTGGAGGGATAGTATTTCTTTTTCTTTTCTTTCTAAGTTTTATTTTGTAACTTCTTATTTACATTTAACTGTTGTATATCTTTGGAGGGCACAACACGGATTTTCCAAAGGATCGATGCAGTGTGTGACAAATCAAGGATTTTTAGTTTTATTGCTCTTTTTTCTATTTTCATTTGGAATTGCGCTAATCTAGAAAATGCACAAGATGCAGGAGGGACTACTCTGCAAATTTCTGTTTATCTTGCTTCAATTTATTTCTGCAAAATGCCAACTACTCTGGGGCAGATTGGAATGGGCAGAGAATGAATTGATAAACTGAAGGCATTTTGAGCAGAGTTTATATCCCAAGAATGTGTTAAAGCTTCTGTGGACCTTTAAAATGAGTAAACTGGAGCTGTGAGAACCAGTTGACCTTCACTTTGGATTTTATAAATGGCATGAATTGTGGGATATAAAATAGGAAGCTTAAAGAGGGCAGAAATTTCACATTCCCTCTTATACCATGAAGTTCAGTTTCTCAGAGCTGGAAAGAAAAAAGTAGGATGGGGTCCATTGTGAGCGCTGAGGGAGCATCTGCCCTGTTACACACATAACCCAAAGTTGCTTCACGCTCTCATCAGTTTGTGCATATGATTCCCTTTGCCCAAGAGGCTGCCCTCCTGCAGATGCCCGAGAATGGTATAGCTCCAAACATGGCAGTGTCTCATCTACAATCTGAAGCTGTCTTAGATTTATTCAAGACAGTAACTAACTCCTTTAATAACATATTGAGTAACAATGGTTATTAACCCCTTTTGAGAGCTGTAGGGAGCTAACCATGTAGAACAGAGGGTAAGCCCTGTGCACTGGGAGTCATAGCCCACGTGGCCCAGTGAAGTTTGAATCCTGGCCCTGGTGGTCTGAAAAGCACAGCAGGCACCTGTGTGTGTGTGTCCCAAATCCTGGTGGAATACAGAAGTGGAAGAAAAAGGATTGTGGAATGAGAGTCCCCACTAGGGGACTCATTCTCTCTCACACACACTCTGGCAGTCGGAAAAAAAGAGATGTGGGCCATCTGACTCAAAAGGCTTAGGACTTGTTTAGTCCACAACATTGCATAGTGCACCTTGGCAAGGGTTCACACCTTCATCTTCCCGATCCCACCTTTCTGATTCTTTATTTCATTAATCAGGATAGCTCTATTACTACATGGATCATACTGTGTTTCAATCGTCTGATTTACTTCCATCTCTTGTGCTATTCTGTGGGCTCCTAGGTCACTGAAACCTTGTTTTCAGTTTTGTTGTATCTAGCTAGCATATTAACTGACACTCAGTTTGTGTCTAATGACTTTTTAAAACGAACAGTATATCTGAAAAAATCTAAGGTGTGTAGGTGAGTGAAGACTAGTAACTAGTTATTGTAGAATGTTTTAGAAATTATTGCTTCCTATTTATTTTGTCTTTTTACTTTGGGTATTTGTTTAATTCTTGTTCATTTTTCCAAATATGTGAAAACAATTCATAGTGGTTATAGGAACTCTACACCAAGTCCTTATAGCTCTGGGTGACTGCAGAGATTGACACGCACACAGGATACTAGTCATAAGTGGATTATTTTTGCAATTGAAGGAAGAAAGCATTTTTTTCTTTTTGGCCCTCTGTAGTCTGTAGTATGAGTGTGGGTATGTGTCTTCTGTCACATATCAACGAGATGCTGATAATCATGCTTCGTTTCTGATTTTTTTAATCTGTTGTGTAAAACTTAGGAACAGCTCAATGGATCCACTCACCAGTTATATGCTTATTAATTATGCTAGTTTCATGAGTTATGAGTACAGTACAATATCAAGTAAATTATTAAGGGAAAATTCTGTGCACATCTTTTTGGTTAATTTGGAAATACAAACTTCATAACTCATACGAACTTCTTCCTTATGAATGGAACAATGAAAAGCTGATAGTAATTAAAAAGTAAGGTAATATGGGGGCTGGTGTGGTGGTTAAAGGCGCTGGACTCCCACATTGTCACCCGCAGTTCCAGTCCTGGACCTGGTAACTTTCTTTCTCGCTTTCTCTCTCTCTCTCTGGTCAAACTGGAAAATAATAATGATAATAATAAAGTTAAATAAAATCTTTTTTAAAAAGTTAAGGTAATATGTTGAAAAGAATACTGCAGTGTGATCAAAGGGAACTGTGTTCCATCTGCTTAAAAACTTACCTGCTAGATAACCTTGGCCAGATGTTTTAACCCATCCTATAGTAGGATGTTCATTTATGAAAATTGATATAATTTCATCTGCCTATATTTTCCATCAGAGATTATATAAATTTTAAATAGTTATAAATCTATTAAAAGCAATTCATTTATTAACTTATTCATATATTCTTAATACTATGCACATTTACTGAATATTTGCTAAATTCTAGGGTAACTAAAATTCATTAAAAAAATCATCATCTCAAAGAGAGAGGGGGGCTAACCCTGTGGCTTAGTGTTTAATGGAACTGAATTCCATATGTTAACTACATGGTTCGAATCCTAGCCCTAGCAGCTTGCAAAACACGCTGGGCCTGAATGTGTGCATGTCTCTCAAATCCTGTTAGGATAGAGAAATGGAGGGGAGGAGATTATATGTGACCATGACCCATGGCGGTTGGTGCTTTCTCCCTCTTTGTCTTGTGAATGCACCTGTCCTCTGGGGCAAAAAGTTAAAAACAAAAACAAACAAACAACAACAACAAAAACAAGTTCCTTGAAGTTTACCTGATTCTCCCTTCTTCCTTATAACCATTTATAGTCAAAATAAGAAGTCCTGTTGCTTCTTTCCTAGCATTTAAAAAATATATCTATCTCTATTCCTCTTCTACACAACTGGTGCTATCTCTCACCTGGATTACTGCAAAATCCTCTTTGCTGAACTACCAGCTTTCTGTCTGTTCCCACTAATCTATTTTCCTTATGGAGCCTGGATGATCTTTCTAGAAACAAATGGAGTTTTGTCACTTCCCCGCAATAATCTTTCAAAGAGCTTTATTTTGTTTTTAGAATAAAATCTAAGCTCCTTAACAGGGATTAAAATCCTTTTCATGATCTGTTTTCTGTCTGCTCTCAAAGAATTAATGTGTCCCTACATGTTTTCATTGCTGTCTCCTTCAAATAATATGTAAACTTTCTCAGAGATCTTTCTTGTATTCGTAATTGGTTTTCTAGCAAGTAACTGGTTATTACCCTGTTGTTGGTATTCAATAAATCTTTGTTCCCTGGTGGGCCTTCTCTATTTTTTTAGAACTGTTTCTAAGGTGTTTTGAATTAAAGTGATTTCTTGGGGAGCTGCCACCTTTTCTATATCTGCTGGTGATTGAGATTCAACCTATGGAAAAAAATAAAGGGTCCACTGATAGATTATTTTAAACTACATGATATTTTCGTGCATAACCTGTACTGTTGCTATAATAACAACAAAAAGGCAGAAATATTTTATGTAACTCATATGAGAGTGGGAGCTTAAAGAATAATTTGCAAAAGTGCACTAAAACTCGTGTTCAAAAATATTGAAATATTCTTAAAATTATTATTAATCACTATATATTTTTCTCATGTGATGAAAAGTTAGAAATATGACTAACATGTGACCCATAGAATTTATTCACCTATTTATTTCTGTTGATTTTATACTATTTGTCAATTCTGTCTTTTCCTTCTGCTGATTGTAAATTCCCTAATACTCCTCTAATATATGTAAAAATATGCATTCTAATCTAAACAAGGACATGATGAGTCAGGACACACAATAACTTTATTGATCCTTTTAAATTGTTGCTGCGTAATGTCTTTCACAAATTAATAACACCTACCACCACATGCTAAGCCAGCTGCCCTACACCAATAAAGATCAAGTTAAGAAAATTGAGCAAAATGATTTAACTGCTGAAATATACAAGGACAGCACTACAGAACCGTTACTGTGCTGGTATTAAATGAACTGCGGCTACTTGCAGTGTTGATAACTACCTGGCCTTCAGAGATTTAAATCATTCCAAATGTCTAAGCAGTCTTTTTGCTATCAGGGCAAGATACAGGAGAGGATCATTTATGTTTTTCTTCCTTTTTCTCATTTTAGAGAATCTCTTCTTAGGATGGTTTCTTGGAAGTTCTTTTCCTCTTTAACCTTGGCCACTTAAGAATGGTTTAGGAGCCTTTTTCTATCCTTTTGTTTACTTTGTGCCTTTTGTTACTCTAAGGCTTGCTGTATTTATGGAACTAACTAGCTTAATTGTCAGTCTTCATCACTAAGTGGTGAGTTTATTTAAGGTACAAATGTGTGTTTTTTTCCTACTTTGTTTATTCATGATTAACACATTTGAGACATTGCCAATAAAAGCCATGAGCAAAATTTGGAAGATGGGGATTGATATAGAAGCAGATTAGCATTAAATATACCCTAGGAAAATAAAAATGAAACAGCAATTTGTCTACTTTATGTACATATTATTCAACAGGTAAATGAGGCATGAATTATAAAAATAGACTAAATTTAAAGTTAATTATCTTTAAATTGATGCTAATATTTTGAAGAAGCTATTTACATTTTGTGGTATATTGCTTTTTTATTAATAAAATATCAGTAGACATAAATGAAGTTTTTTGGTTTATTTTTAATTTTAGAGTAAGCATACAACTTACACTATTGAATTCGTCTGTAAACTAAATTAGAGTAGAGCTGAAGAAAGAGACCATGCCAACTTGACGGTTTAATGCATAAAGTGGGGAGATGCTGTCATGCATCAGAAAAAACATAGTCAGTAGAATCTCACAGATCTAGACTGGAACTTGAAAATGAGACATCTGGTTTCATATCTTAATTCTGCCATTTGCTAGCTATGCAACCTAGGGGCTATAAATTAATCCCTCTGAACATATAAAGGGATTAATTTCAGGGGAATTTGTAGATATGAATAATAATAAGGAAATTATTTCTATTATGCATTATTTTATTTTATGTGTGGTATAAATTTTGAAGTTTGGAAAAAATGGAATTAAAGTATGAGTTTATTAATTTATTAGAGATTTGTGCCTTAGGGTGTGTGCACTCTTCAGAGAGAGAGAAAGACAGTCACAGTGAGAAGGAAAGTGAGAAATCACCCACTGGGGGGGGGGGATGGCCATACCACAATCTCCTTTTCCTCCATTCTCCTTCTGGGATCTTGGGTGAATATATACATGTGCCCAGCTTGAGTTTTGAAGCCACTGGTTGCAGGACTTGAACTGTGGTTGGCCATGTGGAAATTTAGTGATGTAACTGCTATGCAATCTGCTGGCTCCAAGAATGAGTTTACTTTGGTGCAATTAAAAAAAAAAAATCATACATAGCTTTTTCAAAATACACATTTTCCATGAACTTTTTAAAGAACACACATTTAATTTGTCAAAACTTGAGCGAAGTGTCTTGCATACATAATCCAATTTAAACTTTATAACAGTCTATGAGATTAGTGTTATTCACATTTTAAAGATAAAAAAAAAAGAGAGAGATTCAGAATGGTACAGTGACTTACCCAGATAGGAATAGCTGCTAAGTGGCAGAATCAAGGTGAAAACCTAGGACTGTGTGACTCTACAACCAGTATCTGCAGCCAGCCTAAGTGAGTACTTACATTTGTAGACTCTCAGTAAATGAAGACCACCATTATATTTATTATATCCTTACAGCTGCTGAGCAAGAAATAGGCATCATCTTATTTCCTCATAATCCATAATCCACTGTTTCTGACTGTTGAGTAGAAATTCATCATTTCATATGAATTTATATCATTAGTTCATTACATTCATGGATGATGAATAGTATTATTGTAAAGCATTAGATTGAAACAAGTTATAGGATTTCACGTAGGCTTTACCAAAAATGCTGAAAACTTAGATGAGTCCATTGACTCTAAGCCCAAAGTATCAAAGCAGAAAATGCCTTTCACTGAGATTTATATGTTAGTGGGACTAAAACAGTTTGGGACTGTTCATGTATGGATGTTTTGGGGAAGAAAATCATCTGCCTTTCTTTTCAACTACATTTTAGATGCTAAAATATTAGCCATTTTTGTTTACAAGATACAGAGATCTGATGACACCTGCCTGATTATTCAAGGTGTATGACCTTGAAATTGATCAATGTCCAATGAGTTATTAAAAATTGAACAATGATTGGTGGCAGCCAGAGCAAATATAATTTATAGTCAAGATCTCTGAATTATAAATGCAGTTGTATTGACTCAACACAATTCCCTATGTTCCTGGGAAGGTTGTTAAAGGGTAAGAATAAGCCTACGAAAGTTTGTTAGCATCAGAGTGTGATGACTTTTGGAGACATTCTGGAGGGAATTTGGGAGCTTGCATTGTGGCACTTATGTAATTCTGAAACTGTAAAATAGGTAATAAAATTCAAAAAGTGAGGACTTTAAAACCAGTTGTGCATCTTGTCATTTTGAACTGATTGAGTTCACCTCTAGCAGCTTGGATAAATAATGAATAGTAGATTAAGAGAAAATGTTGATAACTCATGAAATCAAACCAAGCTTACTCTGGGCAAGTAAGTTTACTTACATGAATAACAGTGTCTGTTTTGAAAACTTGAGTACATTGTTTCATCTTTTTTTGCGGGGGGAGAGGTTTTCGCTATAGGGCGTGTGCACTCGCCAGACAGACAGAGAGAGACATAGAGACAGAAAGTGAGAAATCACCCCCCAGGGGGGATGGTCATGCCACAATCCCTTCTCCTCCATTCTCCTCTTGGGATCTTGGGCACGCACGCACACGCGCCCGGTGTGAGTTTTAAGCCACCGGGTCCAGGACGTGAACCGCGGTCAACTACATGGGAGTCCAGCGACATAGCCATTACGCTAACTGCTGGTTCCCTACATTGGATCATCTTTGAGATCAGTAGAAAATTCTGAAATTCTCTAGGATTGCTAGAGAGGAATTTCTACCTCTTGTTTCAGAAAATACACATTTTATGGTACCCAAGATAAAACTGAGCTTAATGTTATGTAAACATTCTTAAAGGAGAATACTTTTTTTAGAAGACTTCCATACAATTTTCAGATATATTGTTTAGTCAGACATATTATACATAATGGGGAATTCTCTTCATGACATGAGAGACATAATGAATACAAATTGAACTGAATAAATGAATAGCAAATGAAGTCAGTTAATTATATCACATTCTAGCTCAGACTAGATGTTCCCAAAACAATCAATTGAAAGGAATAACTGGGTGGCATCATATCACACCCTTAATCTAGGTGACACCAACACATGAGGTACATATCAATACCCTACTTTATAAATAGGGACATCAGTGGTTAAAGTGGTTTAGCTATTGATAGATTTATATAGCTAGTAAGTCTTGAGACAATTCAGGTTTCCGAAATTAACTCTAATAAATTTTTTTTTCCAATAAATTTTGCTCTATCACTATCTGCTTTTTCTAATGTCTTGTAAATATTTAAGAAGCTTCCTGGCATATTGTACCCACTTTCAGACTTAATGATCCATTGGGAACCCCTCAGTTCACTAAAGTACACTAATAAACGTGTTCCTTATAAACTCAAGGGAATTTTAGAATATTTTCACATAGTTCTTTGCCTGGTATTCCATGAGAAAATAATATATAAATCAGAAAATTACAAAAAAAATATTTGAACATTGAGGAATAAAGGACAAAGAAAGGTACCTTCACTACAAATACACACACACACACACACACACACACACACACACAGCCCTATTAGTTGTAATCCATTTTTAGGCAGTCGGCAAAATTAACCACAGTTCTTTAGGCTGTCCATGCCTGGCCAAAATTTCCCAGATACCCTTCTAAAATCCAGAATGGTTTATTGAAAAAGATAAAGTTTGTGACCACCACATGGAGTAGTCTGGGACTCCCACGTGGCTGGTTGTGGTTCGAGTTGCAGACCTGGTGACTTGAAGATCACTCTAGGTATGTGTGCCCAAAATCCCAGGAGGAGACAGGAGAAGGGATTGCGGTATGGCCACTCTGATCCCTGCGGGTGATTTCTCACTTTTCCTCTCACTGTCTCTCTCTGGCGAGCACACACACCCTTTGGCAAAAACCTTGATATAAAAGTGACATTCTTGGGGACCAGCAGTTAGCGTAATGGTCTATGTCGCTGAACTCCCATGTAGTGAACTGCAGTTCA
The DNA here is from genome assembly GCF_000334495.1 of Tupaia belangeri chinensis. NCBI lineage: Eukaryota > Metazoa > Chordata > Mammalia > Scandentia > Tupaiidae > Tupaia > Tupaia belangeri. The sequence goes on from NW_006159609.1 coordinate 6,145,518, forward strand.
AGTCCCGGACCTAGTGGCTTAAACTCACTCTGGGCACATGTGCGTGTGTGCCCAAGATCCCGAGAGGAGCGTGAAGAAGGGATTGCGGCATGGCCATCCCCCCGGGCGGGGGGGTGATTTCTCACTTTCTGTCTCTGTGTTTCTCTTTCTGGAGAGCGCATGCACCCTATAGCAAAAACCTCTCAAAAAAAAAAAAAAAAAAAAAAAAAAGAAAAGAAAAGTGACATTCTTGGAATCAGATGGTCAGATGGACATCAGTTTAAATCCTGGTTTTGGTACTGAAGATGTTAATGTATATTGAAAGAGAAACCATTGGATAGCATCATGTCACTCTCTTAATCTAGGTATCACCAACCGTACAAAGTAGCTGTTACTACCTTACTGTGTAAATAAGAAAATCAGTGGTTACAGAGAATCAGCTATATTTAGGCAGCTGGTAAGTCTTGAACAGAAACTCAGTCCCAATTCATGTGTATTTTTCCAATAAATTTTGCTATTCTACTCCCTATATTTTTATCTTATAAGTATTTCAGAAATTCCTTGGTATATTCTAACCGCTTTCTGACTAAATGGTCCATAGTTTTAAATGTTGGTCTCGAGTACTGGCTGCATACCTTCTGGCTTTATCATTTTGGATGTGTCATTATCTTATTTGTAAACGGAAGGGGAAGGTATTCTGCTGCAGTTGGGTAACAGTATGTTAGATAAGGGAGTCTGGACATAGTTATCTAAAATATTTGTCCACATGTAGGCTCAGCTTTTTCATCCTTAATATAATAGTAATTACTCATAAGCCAGTGGTAAAGGGGACAGAAAATTGCAATAAGCATGCAGAACGTAACATAATAGGCCTCCAGTTAGAATAGTTATTCTATTTTTTTTTTTTGTAGGTTTTTGCTATAGGGTACATATACTTACGAGAGAGAGAAGGACAGAGAGAGAGAGACAGAAAAAGAGAAATGGGAAGTCACACACACACCCACACCCACAAACACCCTACCCCACCAGGGAAGATGGCCACACCGCAATCCCTTCTTCTCTATTCTCCTTGCTGGATTTTTGGCACATGTGTGCACACAGCTGGTGTGATTTTTCAAGCCACTTGGTCTGGGACTCGAACTGGTTGCTATACCACCTGCTAGCCACTATAGCACCTGCTGCCCCATGATAGTTACTCTCATCTTGGCATCAAGTGGTAGTTCTCAACCAGGGTGCATATCAGATCTCATCATAGTAATGGGGTACTTGCCTGAACGATAGCCTAATAGAATCTCTGGGAGTATGTTCAGGCGAGATGCATGTTTTTTCAAAGCTAAATAAATCATCATCACAGCTCTGGTTCACAGCAAGCTGAAGTCTAATTTTTCCAGATTGCACCATTTCTCTCATCCTTCTCCTACATTCACTCATTTTACATGAGAAATTATTCCACTATATTCCTGAAGTATTTCAAACCTATTCAACATTGAGCAATATAGCCATCAGCTATGTCTACAGTTAATGCAAAGAACAATTAGATTTATTTGGAATTTGGGAAGCCTTATTATTTTGTGTGCATGTATCTTTAAGTTCTGGATCATTTTATTTCACTAGGTTTTTAACTATTCTTTCTGTTGTAATCATTGTAGTTTCTGCTCCAGAATGAATAATAAATTTTACATTTGATTTATTTTCTTATTATTTTCATATTTTAGAATTGCATGATCTTATGAACATCATCCTTCATATTCTAGTTTCCTACCCTGATTACTTTTGGTATTTACTGCCTTTAATGCAGATTTAAAATTCGATATTTTATTTTGAATTAAGAAATTTTTTTCATACATCTCAACACGTTCCTTTCCCTTTTCGCCTAATGCTGTTGACTTTTCTCCTTAGCCTCTCATTTACTTACTCATTTCTACATACTTTTCTGATTGTTGTAATATTTGCTTTTCAAATGTTACAATTTTCAATGATTTGCTTTGCTTCTTAACCTTAAGGTAATATTTGATTTTGCTTTATTTCCCCACTAGTTCCATATTATTCAAGAGCAAGCAAGTATTTACTCTCCCCAGTAGATATGCCTACAGACCTGTTAACTGTAAATTGCCCTTGACCCCGTGTCTGTGCTGAGCACATTCCATTCTCAAGAATACAGCTATGGATAGATTAAGATACAGAGCTTCTAGCCCATGTTTAAAGTCCTTTCTATGGCTGCCTTTCAGTAGACAAGTAGTACAAGTTGAAAGAAATAGTTAACAGTACCTCTAGAGTAATACTACAAGCATTAACTGTGAATACATGATATATCTACTGCATTATTGGTAGAAATGCTGAAAAGATTGCACAATTATCTCTCTCAGAGGCAGGTCTGAAATATCACCTCTTCTATGAAAACATAAGAAGTTAAAAGTTAAAATTCCATTGCTACTCTTCTCTCTTGTGAAATTATAATTGCTTTTCTCTGTGATTATTATTAAATAAGTCGACTGCCTTTCTAAAATAATGTAAATAATATGGAAAAGACCTATCTAAAGTTTTTTTTCTTCAAGTAGAACACTGTGTGCTGTTTGAAAGAAAATTGCGATGTATTTTATTCAGTTATTGGTTCATCAGAAAAGTCATGATGCATTTTTGGTGTAGAAAAATACATTATGACTTTTCCAATGACCCCATTATTGGCTATGGCCTTTGCCCTCAAGGTTAAAGTCCAGACATAGATTAGACAAAATACTCAGTTATGCCTAAACTTACAATCAGTGCACCTTAAACTATGGTGTCTATTCTCTGAAGACCCTCAAGATACATACTCGGTCAGAATCTCTTGATAGCAAATTGACACTTATATTCTGTAGTTCTAATTCCTTATGTTTTCTTTTCAAAAGGGAATGTAGACAAAAGATTTGAACAAAATCTGTCTCAAGCTAAGTTTTGTCAACCTATAATGGAAGATGGAAAAACAAAAAAAAGCTTACCTGGTCCAAGACAAAGACTATTACCGGGACATAAAACACCCATGTTGCCCTGAATAATACCTGCCGAGGTCTTACTGATTTCAGGGCACCTTTATAGGCAAACGTTGTAAGTGGGAAGGGGAAAGAAATGGAAGATGGTGAGTTAAATAATTTTCCTTGGTGGAAACCAGCAGTTAGCGTAATGGCTATGTCGCTGGACTCCCACGTAGTCGACCGCGGTTCGTGTCCCGGATCCGGTGGCTTAAAACTCACGCCGGGCGCGTGTGCGTGCGTGCCCAAGATCCCGAGAGGAGAATGGAGGAGAAGGGATTGCGGCGTGACCATCCCCCCTGGGGGGTGATTTCTCGCTTTCTGTCTCTATGTCTCTCTCTGTCTGTCTGGCGAGCGCATGCGCCCTACAGTGAAAATCTCTCAAAAAAAAATAATTTTCCTTGGCCACTGAATATGCTTCAGACAAGGACAAATGCTTGTGACAACCTTTGTCAGGTGTGCAGACATTTATCAGTCTTCCTTCTCCAAGATGAGCTTCGTTAATTAGACCTCACAGAAGTGGCTGCAGGTGTTGTTCTCTCCTTTGGTGCTTTGGTCTACAGAATGATAGTGAAATATTGGAGAAAGGTTCCATCCAGTACTTTTTAAGAGAAAGGGGGTCAAAAATAGTTGCAAAAGAGGCCAGGTAGAAGGTCAGAGGCAGACTTTGTTCTGAGGCTGTTTTCCCAACATGTCAGAGCCAAAGTTTGGCCTCCCTCTGCTTGCCAGAGCTCAGTCTCCCCCACAGCCTCGCAACCCTATTCGGCAACAAATGGGCTCTTGACTTACTTTTTCCCCCCAAAAGTTTCAAGTCCTGAATAAATCATGTCACAAAATACTCATCATTTTGTCAGTTGGAACTTGATTAGTCACACTCCTGAGAAATGACTATTTTTACTAGCTGCTTAAAATATCTAGACACTGTGCATTGCAAGTGTGATGTAGCAGAAAGACTTCAGCTTTCAGAACCAATAAGACCAATGTTCAAACACACTTACATGATGTTCTGAAATTCATTAAGTCTGAAACCTTGTTCAAACCACCCAACATCTCAAAGACTCTCTCTTATAGAAGGAAGAAGAGGAAGAGAAACGAAGGTAAGAAAAGAGGAGAAAAAGAGAGGGAAAAAGAAATAATTAAAATGTTAGGATAGTTACAAGTGGTGTAAAACAAAAATTTTAGGAGACTAGTGTTTGGAATCAAACTCTTGCTCTAGGCCCTAGGAGACTAGATCAAAATGGAGTTGCTCATGCTAAAATGTCACATCAGAAACTAAACCTTGAAGGAAGCTGATTGATCCCTGAAATAGGCCAGTTTTTCTTGAAAACAAAAGATTCCAAGCTACCTGTGTCAATGTTCAAAGGAAAGAAAATGTATGTATATCTTTTTTTTTGGAGAGGTTTTCACTATAGGGCGCATGTGCTTGCCAGACAGAGAGAGACATAGAGACAGAAAGGGAGAAATCACCCCCCAGGGGGGATGGCCATGCCACAATCCCTTCTCCTCCATTCTCCTCTTGGGATCTTGGGCACGCATGCACACGCGCCCGGCGTGAGTTTTAAGCCACCGGGTCCGGGATGCGAACCGCGGTCGACTACGTGGGAGTCCAGCGACATAGCCATTATGCTAACTGCTAGTTCCCTATATCTTAAGGCTCTCTTAGAAATGCACAGATGAAATGGCTGTAGATGCTACCTGTTTTATGAACATCCTTATTGCCAAAATACAGTCCTCCTATACCTTCCAGGTTCACTGTCACCACACTTTTAAATGAATTTATTCCAGATGATCATCCATCCAGTCATCTCCTGTTACCATAGAATTTTCCAGTGGCTGTTGTACAAGGGCCCTTGTTACTCTCCCCTCCCTTTTATGACATAACTTAAACTCATTCTGAGATCTGTAAAACATTGGCATGCATTACCCCAAACAACTTGGATTTTGTCATAGCAGACCATTGTCCTAACCCTGGCCCAAATATGTCAGTCTGTTCACACATAAAATTTGTACTGTCAACCTAGGGAGGGGAGGAAAAAAAAAAAAAAACTGAAGTAAAACAAAGATTTTATCTGGGCCAAGATTTTATCTTGTGTCTGTTCGACGTTTTGTTGTTGAGCCCTCCCACCTACCCATCAGTATCCACCCCTCTCCCTGCCGCACAGCCTCTAGTATCTACATTTGTCTTCCCTACTATTATGTCTTAAGTCCTTTTCATTTATGCCATAGAGTGCAGATACACAGTGTTTTTCTAACAGTAAAACTACATATTATCTCTAATTTTTCCATTCTTTTCTTTTTTTTGGAGAGATTTTCACTACAGGGCGCGTGCGCTCGCCAGACAGACAGAGAGAGACATAGAGACAGAAAGCGAGAAATCACCCCCCAGGGGGGATGGCCACGCCGCAATCCCTTCTCCTCCATTCTCCTCTCGGGATCTTGGGCACGCACGCACACACGCCCAGCGTGAGTTTTAAGCCACCGGGTCCGGGACACGAACCGCGGTCGACTACGTGGGAGTCCAGTGACATAGCCATTACACTAACTGCTGGTTCCGTATTTTTTCCATTATTTTCTAACTAAGATCCAGTGAAGTGATTTGCTTAAAATTAAATGAATGGTGGATTATAGTAGAAAATGAGCCCATCTTTTTCACTTATTGAGTAAGACACTCTGTTACTTTCTAGTTTTAATCAAAACAGATGTAGTCTGATCTGAGTAGTTTTGAGGACTGAAACAAACACACTTTTAAAGTCACATAAGGTAGCTAGAGAAAGATAATCAGAGTATCATCTTTACAGCCGGTCTGATGGTATCTTGAAATAAAATGGTCCTTTGGTGGAAATTTTATATAGCATTACACGTGATATGTATCCTTTTAGTTTCTCAACAGTAATAAAAAGTAGGTATGACTGTCTTCACTTAGACATTTCCACTTCACAAAGAGGAAGAGACTGAGGCTCAGGGGGGTTAAGTCACTTGTCCTTAGTTGTACTGTGAACAATCAGGTCAGATGTACGTGCCTTCGAATCCCAGGATGTTTTCACCATTTGATGCTGGTGCAAGATTAAAAATAAATCCAGTTCCCACCCCCTCTCCCCTGCCACTTCCCTCTGCTTTTCCCTGCTAGATCTAGCTAAAAATCACTTAGAAATGGTTGCCGAGTGCTGCTGCTTTTTCTCCCAAAAAAAGTATTCTGAGGGATATAATAGTTTGAAACCCCTTTGTCACTTAACATTTCAAAAATACTAACAGATGGTTTCTCCCAGCTCTAGGCAGATGATGGTTCAGAAATAAGTGGTGTTGGGAGATTTCTTGGGAACGCTCAGGGACAGGAAAGACAGCTGTCACGGAATATCTTAATTACAGCATTTACAAAGTTCTAATTAATGTAATGGTACTTTTATGATTATATTAATGTTATGACCATCAGGGCATTTGTTGCTGAACTCATTTGGCGAGATAATTTGGAAGTCATTGCATATTTTAAGGCTAACAACTGTTCTATGGGCTTGAAGATTTCTTGCTTTACAGTAGAAATGAAAAAAAAATTATTTTATACCCAATAATATGGTTAAAATCATGTTTTACAGCATGCATTGTTCTGAAAATTAATAGTAAGGGGCAGTAATTTATATATGATAAAAATCATAAAAGAACATATTAGTAAACAGTGTCTTTAGGGACCAGCAGTTGGTATAATGCTTATGTCGCTGGACTCCCAGATAGTTGACTGTGGTTCGGGTCCTGGACCCGGTGGCTTAAACTCACGCTGGACATGTGTGCGTGAGTGCCTAAGATCCCAATAGGAGAATGGAAGTGAATGCACTGTGGTGTGGCCATCCCCCCTAGGAGAAGATTTCTCGCTTTCTGTCTCTTTGTCTGTCTTTCTGGCGAGCGCATGTGCCCTATAGGAAAAACCTCTCCAAAATAAATAGAAGGAAAAAATAAACAAACAAAAAAAAATAAACAAAGAAAGCAGTGCCTTTAGAGTCCAGGTATTTATGCAGGTGTTAGCATATATTGGCTGTATGATCCTGGGCAAGTCATTTTACGTTTCCTGAGCTTTATTGTCTTGAAATTAAATGGAAATTATAACAGTAATATCTACTTTTATTGGTTATTACAGTAACAGTTTGGTTTGTATATAAATAATTTATTTGTCTATAAATAATTTTCAGGTTATAATTTTATTTGTTTTTTTTTTAAATTACAAAGGAGGTATATATACTAATATATTTGAATCTCTCAGTGAAAGAAAGTCATTTAAAAAATTTTAATAATACACCCAGATGAGAATATTATTATGAAAACAAATGAAATAGTATGTGTTGAAGCACCCACACATACTGTCAGATATGTACCATTTGTCTACCATTTTTGTTTCTTCGTTGTAGTATAACTGCAATTTATAATTTCTAAATTGAAGATAGAAATATAGACCTCATTGATTTTAAACACTGGGGAAAAATAAAGCTTTTTCATGTTTGATTTGCAAATATATGATTATTTGTACAGTCCTCACTTTTATTGGTTATTACAAACAGATTGGTTTGTATATATAAATAATTTATTTGTCTATAAATAATTTTCAGGTTATAATTTTATTTGTTTTTTTAAAAATTACAAAGGAGGTATAAATACTAATATATTTGAATCTCTCAGTGAAAGAAAGTCATTTAAAAAATTTTAATAATACACCCAGATGAGAATATTATTATGAAAACAAATGAAATAGTATGTGTTGAAGCACCCACACATACTGTCAGATATGTACCATTTGTCTACCATTTTTGTTTCTTCGTTGTAGTATAACTGCAATTTATAATTTCTAAATTGAAGATAGAAATATAGACCTCATTGATTTTAAACACTGGGGAAAAATAAAGCTTTTTCATGTTTGATTTGCAAATATATGATTATTTGTACAGTCCTCTACCTCATATCTGTTGCAGATTTTAAGTTCCTTGAAGGGAGAGCTATGGGCAAATTACTTGATACATATTCACAAATATCTGGATTAATCAAGGAATACCTCTTGGAAGTGTGTCTTAAAATTGATAGAATTATTTTGGCACACTGTACAGGTCAATATGAGTTCAGCAATAATTTATTTCAACTGATTGCACCAGTAATTTTAGGATAATCACTTTTGCTTTTACTTGAATACATTCACCAACCATTTTAGAAAGCTTCATCCAGTAATCAGTAATCCCTTTTTTTTTGGTAATATAACCCTGTTTTTTTTCTTCACAGATATATTACTATCTGAAATAATTATTATTTTTGTTCTTATAATGTTTGAGCTCCTCTGCCCCTTTGATCCTGTGATCTAACTTGTATGGTGGTGTATCTGAATTGTATAGTGCCTAGCACAAGGAAGGCCAGGCGGTGACCAGTACATACCAACTTCATGAATAAGATGGAGGAAATAGGTCTTTTTCTAAATCCATGATGTACTGGTTTTCTGAATAAATTTATGACCTAAAATAAATAATTGGATGACTCAGCAAGAGGAAATACCCTAATGAAAGCACTATTTTGAATAACATAGGTATACTGACTGAGTAGAATAATATTTACAAACTTAATTTTTTTCAAATGTTCATTAAATTATGCAATACAAATAGTTAAGCCAACGAGCAGGTTTAGGGAACCAGAGAGTTGGTGGATGGACAATTACTAAGAGGAGACATCAAGAGTAGGGGGACTTCTTGTTAGAGTGATTTAACTGGAATTTTTTACTTAAGGCAGACCAGGGTCATTAGATATTGAGGACGGTGCTTCTCAATAAACAAACTTAGCAGGATTATTACTAAAATTGGGCTATGCAGGTCTGAGCATAAAGCCCAAAAATGAAGTCCGTTTGAAAAAAAAGGCTTAGAGAAGTCTTGCTAAAGTATTGTCAAGGAGAGTCTCTCTTATAAGTCATATGCTTAGCAGATAAAAAAAAAAAAAAACAACTTTCAATTAGAAGATAGACTTAATTCATGAATTCAGTTTTATCTTTTTTCCTAGTATTTATTGAGCATCCATTGATATCATTCAGTGAAATGGTTTCTTCAGATAGAGAGGAGACTAGGATGCAATTCTGACTCAAAGAGCTCTGTATCTAGCACCCTTCTGTAATGCAGATGGGAATTTATATGCTAGAAGAATGCACAGAGTGGGCAATAGAGAGTAAGAAAAAGGATTCAGGGAGACTCAAAAAGTAGCTAGAAAAAGGATTCAGGGAGAGGGATGCAAAGGTGAGGATAACAGCTTAGATGTTGACTGAAGTTTCCAGGTAAACTTACTGACATTAGAAAAGTCATGGGGTTATGGAAGAACTTGACCAATTGAGGTCACTCAATGCTGTAGTTTAGGTGATGAGCACAAACAAGAGTTTCTGAAAAGTGCCAGGAGATGAGGCTACTGAGTTCAGGGGTGACTCCTGGAAGGCTCCAGATCTCACTCTAATTAGATTACCTTTATGACAACAAGAAGTAAAGAAGTTGAAGAAGGGAAGTTTTGTGATTGGACTTTGCTGTTAGGAAAACTTCTCTGTTGGTGAATATGGGTGTAAATAAAATCAAGATGGAGTTAGGATTATATTGTAGAGCCCAAGGAAGAGATCGTGGTGACAGAAACTAAGGCACAGGCAGAGGGAAAGAATATGAAAGTATTCAAAAAAATAAAAAAGTGCTGTTGACAGGACTTGGTTATTGGGATGATAAATGATGAAAAAAGAGAAATTAATTATTAAAGAACATTTCATTCTACTGGAAAAATAGAAATGTTGACACTGCAATCTCACTCAAGCCTGCTTGTGAAGGATGAATGAGGTTGCAATATGTGGTCTTGGAATCAAATAGTACTTTAAGTAGAGGGACTTTACATGTTCAAAGAGACAATCTTGATGGTGCAGATGCGAGAAAGAATCATTTGGATCACTGTTTGGTTAGCTCAGTGAACTATGTCAATCAGGTTCTGTCATGCAAAATGGATTACGTTTTATTCATCTGGAATTTCCTATTAAACCACTTGTCTGTATTGAGAGGTTGCTATAATCTACTTGTTTTGTCCAATAATAATTCATAATAAATGAGAAAATTAGGACAGGTCCTGTTACTCTGTAGTATTTTAATTACTTTGTGTCAAATGTTGAAAAATTAGTATGCATTAAAGGTGGTAATATACTACTTGTATCATTAAGTCAGCTTGCAGCCTCATTTGTCTTACAGACATGACCAAATTATTGAAGGCTGCAAACTTTCATAGAGCCAGGTGGCCTGAAGACAAAGTTGAGAATTTTTAGCAACCATGGTATCTTTTTCTTGTTATGGAAAA
>NW_006159609.1:6158312-6223051 GCF_000334495.1 Tupaia belangeri chinensis
ATACTTTCTGTATAATCTGCCATCCCTACTGTGTGCACTGGGGCTTATTTCTAGAATTGTATTATACCAACCTACTTCCTTTTTTTTTTTTTAATTTTTGCTTCTGATTAGATTCATCCACTGGGCTACATTAGTAGGTTTTCAGATGACAAAATGATACAGAAATTGGAATAGTTCTCCCTCTACTCCATTCCTGAATCAGCACCACAATATGAGCAGTGGCAAAATACTTCCATGACTACTGGCCATCTTCTTCTCTGGTCATAGCAGTCACTGAGCTCCAGAAACTACATTTCTTCCCTTGTCTACTCAAAGTCATACTTCTTTGCACCACTATACAGACCTCTCCAAACCTCTTGTCCTGCTGTGTAAACTGTTTCTTCATTAATTCTCTTACCACAGAAAATTATTTGGAGTAAAATTCTGTTTCCTGATGGGACTAAGTCTGAAACAGCCATTTTTATTTATTGAATTCCTTCAATGTGATATCAAAGTAGTAACTCTCACCTGAATATGTCAGTCCTCACTTTATCATTGAGAATGAGAAAAATTCACTCCATGCTTACTGATGTGAAGCATATGATCACACAGACACAGATTTGACTCAATGTCTACTAGACAGGAAATGGATGAGACCTTACCATTCAGCACACACATATTTATATATCTTGTATATCATTGGATAGGATTGTTCCAAAGCACCTCATAATTTGATATTACAAATAGTATTGTTTTTAAATAGTAATTTCAGATTTTCAGTGCTAGTGTACAGAAATCACTATGTGTCAGTCTCATATCCTGAAACTTTGTAAAACTTTCTCCCATTTGTGAACTTATTTCTGAATTCTTTAGCATTCCACTGTTCTGTGTGCCCATTTTTGTGCCAGTAGTACAGTTTTGTTTATGATGGCTGTGAGTATGACTACTGCACTTCTTTCTGTATAGGAAGGCTTTGGCTAGTCATATTTTTTAACTTGTTTGTTTGTTTTCTGTGATTCGATGTGAAACTTAGCATATTTTTTCTGTTTCTACTAAGATTGCCAGTGGTATTTTGGTGAAGATTGCATTGAACTTGATTATTTGGGGTAGTATTGACATTTTAATAGTATTGATTCTTTCAATTCATGAACAAAAGGATATCTTCCATGTCTTTGTCTCATCAAATTCTTACCTAAATGTTTTATAGTTTTTACTTTGTTAAAGTTATTCCTAGTTATTTATTTATTTATTTTGTAGCTATTGTCCAGGGGATTCGTTTCTTAATTTTATTTTCCAGCTAGTTCCTTGTTAGTGTACAAGAACACTACTGATTTTGTGTATTGATTTTATATTTTATAACTTTATCAAATTCATTTACCAATTCTAAGAGGTTTTTTTTGTGTGTGTGGATTTTTATTTTTTTTTCCATATATATGATTATGTCATCTACTAATAGGGACTCTTTTCCAATGTACTGATATTAAATATCTATGTTCTCACTTATTAGTGGAAACCAAAAGATTTGATTGTAGGGAGTAGACAGTGAAATGGTAGAGACTAGAGTCTGGTAAGGGGAAGAAAGTGAGATGAACAGGGAGAAGTCAAAAACAGATACAAGAGGGCAAGAAGATGAGTGGAACGAGTTCTAGATTGTGGCCCACCCAGTAGGATATAATTGATGATAGTTCAATATATAGTTCAAAAGAGCTAGAAAAAAGGGTTTTGGATGTCCACAACACAAAGTAATGTTAAATGATTGAGATGATAAATATGTTCATTGCCTTGATTTTATCATTACACAATGTATATAGGTATTAAAAAAGCTGAACCCTATGGATATGTAGAACTATTTATTAGTGTGAATTAAAAATTCTAATAAGATAAATCATGAAAAGAGCAAAATAACAAAAAGAACTATATAATACTGTCAAAAGGGGAAAAAAGTAGAAAAGAGAAAAAAACACATAATGAAAATGTGATAATGATAAGGATGGAACTGGACATAAGTGGCAAAAAGTTATATTAAACGGATAATGTGTCCACTGGATATCCATATGAAATGATTTTGTCCTCCTGCCATATCATACAGAAAAATAGGTCTAAACAGATGATAAACTTAAATGTGAGTGATAATAGACTATCTTGATGCACTTGGGGCAGCCATTTATATCTTAAACAAAATACATGATAAATATATAGGAAAAGTTAATATATTGGTAAACATTAGATTAAGAACTTATTTTTATTGAAAGACTCTATTACCAGAAAAAAAGAAAAATCACAGATGGCACATAGTCATTGTAGTGTTTATTCATATTTGGTATATATGAAGAACATATGACTATCAATAACAAAAGGATAGTTGTGGGCTAGCCTGGGACATGGTTAAGGTGGCTGAATCCCACATGGCCGAACACATGTTTCAAGTCTTGGATTTGGTGGCTTGATAAACATGACAGGCACTGTGTGTGTCCATGTCTAAAATCCTAAAAGGAAGGGGAGATAGAGATGGAATTATGGCATCACTGTGCTTGATGAGGGTGTTTTCTCTCTCTCTCCCCGGTGAGCACATGCACCCTCTGACAAAACTTTTTGTTTGTTTGTTTTAAATGACAGCTGTATTAGTTTTCTTTTGTGACTCTAAGAACTTACCTCAATCTTAGTTGCTAAGAATAATAATAAAATTTATTACCCTGAAGATCTGTGGGTCAGAAATCTATATAGATCAGACTGGTCTAAAGTTAAGGCATCAGCAGGGCAGGGTTCCATTCTGCAGGCATCAAGAGTAAATCTGTTTCCTTGTTTATTCAGATATTGAGAAGTTCAGTTCCATATAGTTGTAGGGATGAGGTTCATTCCATTGGTGGGTATCACTGGGGACTTCCCTTAGCTCCTAACGACATCTCTCTGACTCTTATAAGGGACATCTCAGAATCAGCATTCAGGAGTCAGATTTTTCTCATACAGCCACCTCTGACTGACTTACCTGAATTCTGCTTTCACTTTTAAGATTTCTTGTGATTAGACTGAATCCAATTGAATAACCCAGGGTAATTTTCCTAGCTCAAGGTTCTTAATCATATCTATTAAGCCTTCCCCTTTTTAAATATAAGATAACATATTTACACACTTACAAGTTTAACACATCAAGGAATAGGGGTTTTGGAGGCCATTTGTCTTCCTGTTTACAATGGTCAGCCCAATCAGGAAAACGGTCAAATGCCGTGAAAAGTTACATCACAGATGAGGATATCCCAGTGACCAGTTAACACATGGAAAAAGGTATCATTCTCCTTCATTATTAGAGAACTGCAAATTAAGCCATAATCAGTGGTATTCCATACCCACTAGGATGGCTAATATTAAAAAGATTAATGTATACTAAGTGGTGGTGAGGATAGGGAAAAGTTGAAACTCTTAAGCACCCTTAAGTGTGCAACTTGTCAAAGCCTTTTGAAACTCTAACAATACCTGCCAAAGTTGAATATATGTATATCCAAGAGCCCATCAATTTGGGTTCTAGGTACATTTCCAATAGTGCACATACTTACACCAAAATATATGTAGAAAAATTTATCATAGAGTTATTTGTAACAGACAAAATTTGGAATAGCACATGTGCACAAACAGTGCAACTCATAAATATTACATTCATACAATGGAATAGTAAGCAGTCATCAGAATGGATAAACGATTGCCATATGTACCAAAATGAATGGCTCTCTTAACTCTACTGTTGAGGAAGAACTATAAGAAACAAAAGAGGATATGTACTGTGTATCCTCATTTTTATATATTTAAATATAAGCACAATTTATGTATGGTGTTAGATGCCTGGATAGTGATTGCTTTTGGGAGAAGTAGTTCTGTTACACTCTTAGTATCCAATTTGGGGAATATATAGAGTTTATGTGGATGTTTTCATTTTTCTGATAATTTATCAAGCTCTATATTTAAGGTTGTTTTGCATTAAATTATATATATTCATATAAAATTTAATTTATACATACACACACACACACACACACACACACACACATATATATATATATATAATGTAAATTGTATGAAAAGGCTATCCTCATCAGAAAACGGTTGAGAAGACATCTGAAGTCAGAAGCACAGCCTGGAGTTATTTCTCCTAGACTTTAATGATATTCATATGTCTTTTAAAGTGAAAATAATTTTCATAAATATTTCATGTTCTGTGGAGTTCAGGATAAAGAGCTTTAGATGCAATGATTCAGACATTCTGTAAAACATACTAGGAAAACAATAAAGAAAAATAAAAAGCCCAAAATACCTTATACAAAGGCAAGAGCCTATGGATTGGGGTAAGGGTGGGTGTGGAAGTGAGTGTAATTGAGCCAAGAGTGAATGGGTAGGTTTTTAGGTCTTTATTCAACTCCAGCACTTTCTCCTTTTTTGTACAAGGTAGAATATGAGTGGCTCAGTTGCCTTTGTATTGTCATAGATGAAATACACATTTTGATTGGGAATATAGTGTCCTAAATGCTTCTCTGTCACACATGAGAATTACAAGCTTTGATTCTCATAGTCTGGTGAGCATTATAGGCACAAAATGAGTCTAATTATGATACTAGCAAAATCTTTTTTTAAACATAAGTTTTAAGAAGCCAGAGCTAATTGCTGATTTTATAATTGTATAACTGGATAATACTAATATTAAAAACTATCATTTTGATGTAGATCATGAGAATCAGTCCTATGTATTTTTAAAATTTTATCTATCTGTCTATCCATCCATTCATCCATCCATCCATTCATTGAGACAGTAAGCAAGAAAGCAAGCCACCAGATCCAGGACTTGAACTGTGGTCAGCCATGTGAGAGTCCAGCACCCTTAACCACCATGCCATCTGCCACCCCCCTATTTTTAACTTTATTTATTTATTTATGTTGTTACATTTATTCCAAATAATGGCTTTGCTATATTTATAGAATTGCATTCACTTAATATCCATATAGGTGTACTTCTCAAGCATTATCTTTTCTCAGAAGCCTACCATACTGAAGTGAAATGAGTAACTCTGTAATGTTCCATCTTCCCTTACCTCCACCATTATCTGACTCCAGCATAGCAAAGCTTCTGGCCTTATTTGATTTTATATTTATCCTGTTTTTAGACTGTGATCAGCTTTAATGAGGGGCCCTGCATTTCTCATCTCCCTGGGTCTTCTCCAAATGATTGGCATATAGGAGATTCACAAGAAATATTTGTTTAAAGACTAGAAAATGTATGGGCCCTAGAGGTAAGAAAGGTCAGTGTCCCCAAGGGCAAAATTCAGCCATATGGGATTTGAAGCTAGTACTTTCTGATTCTGCCTTCAAAGTTTTCAATCAGATCACACTAAATAGACATCAACTCTCAATGCATTTGTTAATTTCTGAAATTGAAAATAAATACCGTTTCTGTCCCTCATACTTTCCCCTCATTTCTCCCACATCTACATTTGAATTTGCATTGGACTTTCAGGTGCCAGCCAGTGTTCTTGCTGCCCAGGAAATAATGCGCATGGGAAAATGCCAGTTTTGTATAATTTAGGGGAGAACCGCATTTGAGGTGATTTACATAAAAATAAAATTTGTGTCCATCCCAACAGAATAGACTCTGGTCAGCGGAGCACAAATCAATCTGTTTGCTCCTAACTTTAAATTTCCATAAGTCATTACATAGTTCATAATCACATTGATGTAACTGAATTGAATTTGCAGAGATTATTCTGTGTGAGAAGGGACTTTCAGCTATTTAAACTGCTGCTATTCAATAGATAAGGCCTCTCAAGTCTGACCTCTGTTTTACATTAAATTTGTGGCCTAATTTTTATTTCTCTCTGGCTTCTCATCTCCTCAAATGAAGAGGTTGCAGAAGCATTCACGCTTGGCACCTCATACTGGCAGATGCAGAGAGGAGGATAAAGAAAGATGTGCATTCAGGGTGGGAGAAGTGGGCATAGCAGTTAACCAGCTAAGCAGATAGGCTTTGAGGTCGGTGTCTTCTGTTTTTGAATAAGGGCTTCCTCACGTAACAACTGTCTCTTTGGACAAGTTGCAAATCCTGGCTAAGCTTCAGTTCTTCCACCTGGATTATGCAATTAGTATTACCATTATTCTTATAAAAATGAAATGAAAGTATTTAAGTTGGTGAACACTACTAGCCACTGTTATTGTTAGTCATTATGTTACTGTTAGATACTTAAATGATTAGTTCTCAGTGCCATGCACATGCATGCACATGTGCGCGCGCACACACACACACACACACACACACACACACACAGCTAGGGAATGAGACAAATTAGGAAAGATCCAAAACAAAAAATGTTAAGTGTTCAGTTTCAGCTTTTTTCTCTTAATAATTATTTATATTTTCCTTGTACATTACAGTTTTGAAGCATTTTCTTTAACCCATTTCCTTGGGTGTCTCATAGAAATCTTTGAGCAAAAATCAATCATGTTATTGTTCTAACTGAACAACTGAGGAAATTAAGACTCAAAAAGGTGAAATGAATTCTCTCATCTTAGTAAGTTAGGTGGCAAAATGGGGCTGAAATTCAAGTGTTCAAAGTCTCATACATACAGGTTCACTTACTAGGACTGAGGGGGGCTCTGCTAGGTCTTTGAGTAAATCAGTGGTCCACAAATGAAGGGGGTCATACTAATGGTAAATTCTGACTTTAGTGTCTGACTTGAAATAAAACTGGGGCAGGGCGAACTTGAAGGATATATCAAATAACACACATACAAAAAAGGCAACGGTTGATACATTTTTTATGACTATAAATAATCCTGCTACATAAATTGTAGCTCCTTCCTTCTGTGATTCAGAATTTCAGGGCAAAATTATAGAAATATGACCATGTACCAGGCACAGGGTTGCTATTCTAAATGCTATGAAGAATTATAAAGTTAACATAGGTTTTTATCTTCAGGCAGTCACACCTAAGACACTCATTTAAAAGCTTTTTTAAGAATGATAATACAAACATAGTACAGATGAAAATCTGTGAACTCATTTAGGCAGTTTAAATTTTTTCTTTAAATTGTCATTGGATGAGTACACTCACCAGAGAGAGACAGAGAGACAGAGGGAGAAAGCACCCTCCTATTGAATACAGTCAGAGTCACATCCCTCTTCCTCCCTTTCTTAATCCTGTTGGTATTTAAACTGATTGATCTTATGGGTTCCTGCTCCCTGTAATTGTTTTCAAAGGAGAGACCTTTACTTTAATAGGATGAATGTGGAATAAAATAATTTTGAGAGCTTTTACCCTGTCATATAGTTTTCTTGTTTGTATTTATATGGTATGTGGTGTGACCATAAGGGGATGCTTTCTCACTTTCTATATATGGCAAGTGTACTCGCCTTCCAGAGAATTGGGATGGGGGCAGGGAAGTTTTATATAGTTCAGGGAGTAGCTCATGGGAGCTTTTTGAGGAGACAAACTCTTTAGTTCATACATTTTGAAGTCATTATGAATACAAGTTCACTATTTATCATTTTATTTTATTTGTTGTTGTTATTATTATTATTATTTGGCCAAATGGCCTTGTACTTGATGGAGAGAGAGAGAGGGAGGGTGGAAGGGAAGGAGGAAGAACTTCCCGTGGGGCATGGTTACACCGTAATTCATTCTCCATTTTCCTCTTGGGACCTAGTACATGTGCTCCTACATGTCTCTCAAGCCGCTGGGTCCAGGATATAAGCCCTGCAGTTGGTCATGTGGGATCTAGCACCTTAACCACCATACCATGGGTGAGTCCTAGTTTAATTTTCTTTGAATTAATTTGTTCTGTAAATAAGAATACCTATGATAGGGCAGATTCCTATGTTGGTTAGTTTTTAAGGCAAAAGTAACAGTAATTATGTTTGCCGGGAGAAAATCATTGCAGTAAATATTTGGTGCTTCGTGGAATGATGAACCCATTCTGATATATCAAAATGAAAATCAGATTATGGGAAAGAATAAATATTTTGCCAGGAGAATATAGGAAGATCTTAATTTGTGTATGTTTACTGGAAAATAAACCTGATGGAAATAAGACTGAGGACATTGAGTTGGTCCAAATTGCAATTTCAAAAAGTCATTTTCCCACAGAAGTGAAATATAACCTGGTCCTAGCCAAATATTGACTGGAAAAATGGCTTATCTATGTCTAGGAAATGTAATTGTCACCTAGGCAAGCTTCTAGAACATTGTAACAGGCTTTTCAGATTATTTTCCATCTAAACCATCATGAAAGCTCCTGTGTGTGTTACTTATCACTGACTGGATCATGAGGAGCTTGTGTACCCATGTGCACGTGCTTCTGCATGTACTTCATAACTGATGTCCATGGAAAGGATAATTCTCCAGTAACTTATATTTTACCTGAGACATCTATCCTAAAATCTCATATTTATAGAAATAATGTTAATTGTTTTTCATTTATTCTTTATTTTGCCAGAGAGGACACATGGGTTTGCCAGAGAGTCAGAAAGAGAAGAGGAGGGAGAAAACACCCATCCCCACACACCTCACATGGGGTGTGATCTGTGTCAGTCTTTTTCCCATTTCTCCATACTTTCGAATTTGGTGCATGCATGAACAATTGCCCAGCATGTTTTTCTGGACATGGGGGCTGGGACCTGAACTACATGGTCACCTCTATGGGGTCCAGCTCTCCCAACAACCTGGCCTGCCCAATGTTAGCTTTTAATTTGATGATAATATCACAGAAACCAGGAGTAGCGATGCTTACCTGTCCAACAATTTAATATTAAAAATAAATGATGTAAAGAGACGACTGACTAATCATAAGACAAACAGACAAGGACATGTGAGAACTACCCCTAACTATCCTGAGTCTCTTGAGTAGTTTATAAGGCGAGATGGTTGATTAAGTCCAAAATCCTATTACGATTATCTGTATATTGTTTAAAGTGTGTATTTGTATATATTTTTTCTACTAATTGCTAAAGAGTAGTGGTTAAGACTAAGAAGTCTGAAGTTGGACTGTCTGGATTTGTAGCTAGGCTCTACCCTTATCAAGCTGAGCAAATTTGAGTAAATTACTTAACATATATGTGCCTTAAATTCTAACGTGTGAAATGAGGATAGTGACAGTAATTATCTCAGAGTTTCGTGAAGATTAAAAATATGATAAAAATAAAATGTTTAAAATGGTTTTTAGCACATATTAAGAACTCAGCAGGTGTTATTATACAATGATAATAGTGAGGTAACACCATATAAATGTATTGTTATTATTTCACATAAAAATCCATTCTTCAGCCATAAAATCTTTGCAGCTATAAATGCTCCAAGTTAATTTCAAGTGCTTCCCTCTTCCCACCCTCCTTTCTTTAGGTTAAAATCATGACATTATGTATATGAAAAACCATCATGTTTTCAAATGTTTTGACTTAGCAATTCCATCCTTGGAAGTATATCCCAAGCCAATAGTCTGACATGTCTAGAAGTTTTTGCACAAAGATGGTAATTACAGGATTAGGATATTATATGATCATTAAAATCAAACATTTAAATTCTCCAGTATGTTTTTTTTTTAAAGCTTCAAAAACATGAGAATGAAATCTAAAGATACCTAACAGGAGTTACATTTTTAAAAGTATGAGGGCTATAAGGTGCCATGGTGGTAAAGGGAGCTAGATCCCACCTGACTGCATGGTTCAAGTACAGGATCTAGCAACTTGAAAAACATGCTGGTGTGTGTGTATGTGTGTGTCCCCATAATTCTCAGTGGAGAAATGGAGCAAAAGGAATTGCGATGTGGCTATCCTTGTGGAGAATTCTTTCTTGCTTTCTCTCTCTCTTTCTCTGTTTCTCTCTTTTAGCAAATATTAGCTTGCTAGCCAATTAAAAAAATATGATATATATTTTTTTACCAATATACTCTGGCTTTGAGCTAATCATAGACTGGGTAGCTTATAAATAGTAGCTATTTATTTCTCAGAGTTCTGCTGGCTGAGAGGTCTGAGACCAAAGTGTCACCAGATTCTGAGTCTGGAGTTCCTCTTCCTGGTTCACAGACAGCCATCTTTTCACCAAGTTCTCACATGGTGGAAGGAGTCAAAGATCTTTCTGGAGCTTCCTTTATAAGGGCATAGACACTTCTCCTGATGGTAGACTGTTGTCTTCTCGTCTTATCACCATTGTAGAAAGATCGCTAGTGAGCCTTCTGGCCAACTCTCATAAGGGCACTAGCTTCCTTTCTCATGACCTAATAACCCACTTACCATAAATGTCTCTCCTCCAAATACCATTACAGCGGGCATTTGGTTTCAGTGTATAAATTTTGGCTGGATATGAACAGTCTATGGCAAGTTCTTATGTTTTTAATTTTTTCTTAATTTCTTAAGTGTGTGTGTGTGTGTGTTTCTGTATCTGTCTAAAAAGAAACATCTAAATGAATTGAAGAAATCTAAATCTAACTTTGAACAAAATTAAGTCTTGTAACTTGCAAAAGAAATTTAGCTAAATTTTTCTTAACATAATTTAAATGCTGCAAACATTACAGTTCAGGCTCTGATTTCTATTTACCTGGCTCAGTTTTTTCAAGAAAGCATTTAATACTACACTAGACCCACAGAGTTTTCTATGATCAGATAAGTTTGGCAAATGCTGTGAATTCTATTTCCTTATTGGAGATTCACATCACATATTAACATAATAAAGATTTTGAATTTTCCTGTAGTTAAAAAAATCACACATACACATTTATCCTTGCTAAGCCTGGGTTCCAAATGTATTTGACAAAGAAAACATCTTTTTATATTACGTATGAATATTCCGTACTCTGAACTTGCTCAGTTTTACTAAAAATACAGAAATTTATCAGAAGCATGATGGGCACACATAATATAAATCACTTTGCGTATCACAGCATAACTTCTCCTAGGCCTTAGAAGTTAAAAAGGGAGTGGGAAAACCTGAGACAAGAGGGCTTCTGCCTGTGACACTGCTCTGGTAATGTAGGGTCCTTTGAAAGGCCACTTCTTACTGGGCCACTATTTTTAATTTTTCAGATCAATTTGACTATTCTTGGAGAGCTTTCACCATAATTTATAAAATCCTTTTTATAAGAGTGTGTACAAACCTCAAGTTGTCTTCATTCATAAGCAGTTTAGGTATCAGCAAGACCACTTTCCCCTCCTGAGGTATAGAGCAATGTCAGAGCCTACTGTCTTTGAACAGTATCTCTTGCTGCTAGCTTTTCGTCATTCCCGACAGCCCATGGCTTCACTTGCAAGATTCACTGTTCGTGAAAAACACCTAGGAACATGCTGTCCCTCTGTGTTAAAATAGGTGGGAGCAGCTCTTCATTTCCTCCCTTCTCTCTCTATTGCAAACCATCCCTCACAGAACCGGTGTTTTGAAAGCGAAAAAACTCAAGATGCAAATACAAGACAAGTGACTTTCCAGATACCATTCATCTGGTAGTTGAGAAATGAGAACTCTTTCATCTTTTAGCAAACAGTAATTGAACACCTGACATGCACAAAATGCTTTATCTTACGTAAAATTAACTGAACATGAACATTGTCACCACAGTGCTCTCTGTAGTGACCATCAAATACTTAACAATTAGCTGTAACACAATAGGGTAAATGTTACAAAAGATGCAATGATTGCTTATTTGTATTTGTTCAAAAGACATTTAAATGTCCACCATCCACTTATCACAAGAAGTTATGGTACTTACAGACAGTAATAAAAGTCTGTCCTGGAGGTGCTCAAGATGTCATGAGAAAGGCCAATATGAATGGATCATCTCAAAATGGTCTGGTAATAATAAAGGCCAACATTTATACATACATACATTATTTCAAGAGAGGGAGAATCACCATCAACAGGGTCTCAGGGTCTAGCACCATGATCTCCAGTCATGGGAGCCCACACCTGGTGTGTGCAGGTCAGCTGGGGAACTGAACCTGCGGTTTCCATATTGACTGGCCTTGCTTGAGCAGCGTGTTACAACTGCACCATGCAGCTGGCCTCACTATTTATTAAACACTACCCTAACTTTGCAAGTATTATCCAACTCTCATTACAGGTTTTAACATAAATATTATTCTCCCCCCACCCCTAGCATGCAGAAATAAGTAGTGGAGAAGAGAGTGGTTAAATAACTTGTCCAGGGTTACCCAGCTTGAAGGTGGTGGAGCTGGAATTCAGATTGGAAAGCTCTGACTCTGGAGCTAAAATATTAATTCTGTGTCAAACTGCCTTAGGACCTCTTGGGAAAACTCAAGCTCTGTTTGATATAGGCTTAACATTTATAAAAGAATTAGAATGTATTCCAAAAAAACAATGTTAAGTTTTAGGTCCATGGGACAACCCTGTCTCGTGCCTCTTATGGTACCATGTTGAGTTTAATGTTTTTCATAGGTCATGTATTTCAGCAAAATATCACTATTAATGACTTCATTAAATAACCTAGGATGGATCTGGTAGTATTTTATTTGATAGTTCACAGCTCTGCCATGATCCTTATGTAATGGTTCATGAGGTTCACAGGCAGAACACAGATTTCTCAGCCTAACACATTATTAAACTTGAAAGATGACCCAGAATAACCTCTCTTACTTTTTCTGACTCTTCCGAGACACAGGGAAGGACAGTGTGCACAGCTGTGGCTGATGACAACTATGCACCCTAAGACATCAGCCACCAGACACAGTGAACCCTTTCTCGTTTCAGTTAGGAGTGTTTGATGGTGCTGCCTTTGATGGCCACATGGTGGCCTGAGTCATGGACTGTCAAAGTCACAAGGCTTCTAGGCTGCGGGTTGGTAACTTCAGTGAGAAATGTGAGCAAAGAGAGTACAGATTAATAAATGTTAAATATGTGCAAAAAATTGAGGCTGAGCTGTTCTGCTCCAGAGAAAACATTTCTCTAAATGGTCTTGATTCAGTGACTTTGTCATTTATTAAAGGACATATGACTACTTTTTTCAATGACACTATTGTATTTTAAAATAAATAATTTTAGCAATAATGAGCTTAATAAAATGATAAAGGAGTTTATAATGCTCTCAATTTCAAAGAAAGTTGATAATTAAATATAACTTGAACAATGTACTTTGGGGCACTAAATATCTGCTATGTAGATTGCAGTAACATCAGTGACCATATAAAACCCATAAGATAAATCACTATGGAAAAAATAATAGCTTCTACTATCACAGTTTGTTTTTATTTTAGAAGATGAAATTTAAAGACATCAGTTTAATATAGGCTGTGGCCGAAGGTGATTTCCATATCACTCTATGTAGCATGGCTTTTGATAACCTTGTTTGATTGTTTTTCTAAATTAATTTGGTGCATCTTTATTTCCAGTATTCTCCTGGGTATATATAGAGCAAGCAATATCTGATAATGCATTGATTCTATTTGCAGAAAAACTTCACACATAGTTAATTGATGTCATTTTTATATTGGTGGCATCCGAGACTTGGAATAGAAAATCAATTAATTTGTTTCCAGTAATGGTTCAAACATTCAACCTATTATAGAATTAACATCAAGTTTTGGAATTTCATTCTATAAAAGTGAAACAGAGATTTTTTTTCTTGAATTAATTTTTAAACTGACGGGCTAAAGGACGTACAAACAGATGTGGGGTGTGTGGAGGAGTGGGGCCTGGGGAAGAACATTTGGAGGAGGGATATGAAGACAGCATTGTTGAGACAGGGAGGTAGTGTTGCTATATTTTGATCAACTAGACCGGGGAGAAATGTTCATATATTGAAATGATCAACTTGTAAGTTAAATAATGTAATTGAATGTATTAAAAAATGTAAATAAAAATAAAAAAATAAAAAAAATTCAATGAAAAAAATCAAACAAAAGGATAAAATTTGTTTTGACAGTGGTATTTCAGGTAGAAATTTATTTGAACAACACTAACCTACCAAATTATTTTAATAGAAATCCTAGAGTACTGGATTTTCATAGGTCACTCAATTACTAAATGTGAAGTCTTGTGAATAGATATGTACTCAAAATCAATGTCAGTGCGCAAATAAATCATGTATTAAATCACACTGCCATATTTGCAACAGCATAATCTAAAGATGTCAAAACTTAAAAATACGCTTATATATAAACAGTAACTTCAGAATTTTATTAACAAAACATCTTAAGTAGAAATAAAATATTTCAACATGGATGTGTGTATAATAGAGCTTTACTTCTCTTTATTAATAAAAATTATTTTTAAAGGAGCAGCCTTCATTTTGTTTGTATTCTGAATAAAATCAGTTGATCTTTAATTAAAATATTAATTGAATAGAGACCCAAACACTTCAGTTTTCAACCTTTCAGTGAATTAAATTTATTTAGAACAAAGATTATAAAGGGAAAAAACAAGAAGCTGATTTGTACAAGAGGAAGAGGGAGGAAGCAAAAAATAAATTGAACTGCTTGGTCAATAACTATCAATATAATCTAATATTCTTATAACTGAATTTTGAAAAATAAACTTAAGAGGAAGTTAATGTTTAAATAGGAGATCAGATCTTAATTGAATGTGCTTGTACTCGTGAATAGAATAAAGATGAAAAAAACGTATAATTTGGTTGCATTTCAATTTGGTAAAAAATTAAGAACAATTGCAAGAAAAAAACACATATGAGAGGTCTTCAAAAACTCATGGAACATGCATATTTAAAAAACTATGCATGAATTTCAAAAATTTTTGCACCAAAATAAACTTGTACTTTAATTCCAATTTTTCACAATTTTTTCTTGAAAGATTTTTGCTGTAGGGCATTGTACTCCCTGGAGAGACAGAGAAAGACAGACAGGAAGCGAGAAATCATTCCCCAGGTGGGGGTGGCCACACTGAAATCCCCTCTTCTCCATTCTTCTCTTGGGATCTTGGGCATGCATGCATGTGCGTCTGGCGTGAGTTTCAAATTGTTCGGTCTAGGACTTGAACTGTGGTTGGCCATGTGGGAGTCCAGCGCCGTAACCATTATACCACCTGTTTTCCCAAATAAATGTTTTTTTTAATTAATTTTTATTGTGGCCTGACCCTGCAGCACAGTGCAGAGAGAGCTCAATTCCATATAATCAACCATGGTTCAAATCCTGACCTTGACTGAAAAATGCTTTGGGCATGTGTGAGTGCCTCCCTGGTGGGATGGAGAAATTAAGGAAACGCTATTCTGGCATGACCACACCCTGTTGGGATATTCTTTCTCTCTCTTTTTATGGTTAGGGCACCTTCCCTCTGGCAATAAAAGAATAATTTTTTTTCTGATTTACATATGATATTTGTACAACTCTGTGGGACAGTGTGATACTTCAAAACATACGTAGTGTTTGTAATAACAAAATGAAGGTAATAAACATATTTACTATTTCTAACATCTGTTGTTACTTTGTGTTATGCACATTCACAATTTGCTTTACTGCTTGTATGGAAATAAGTACTAAAATTTCAGCTTTTTAATTTTATTTTACAATTCTGTAACCTACTTCACTTACTTACCTGTACTCTTGGATCTTAACCAAGTTCTCCATAGTCCCCTCATTTCCATCCATTTTCCAGCTTCTAGTATCTACTGCTACACTCTATAGATCTATGCAATCTTACCTTTTTACTTCTACTAATGAGTGAGGACACATAGTATTTGTTAAGTGTGGAAAAACACTGTTCATCTCTCAGAGCCTAGATTTTTTTACTTAGACCTATTTCTTCCACGTTCATCCATTTTGCCCCACATGATAAGAATTTGCTCTTTTTTATGACTGAATAGTATTTAATTGTGTATATATGTCACCTTTTCCTTATCCATTCATCAATTTTTGAGCAATTCAGTTGATTCCGTATCTTAGATATTGTGAATAGTAATACAGTAAACAGGAGAATGCAGCTAATCTCTTTGACCTTCCGATTTCCTATCCTTCAGAAATATACTCAGTGGTGGGATTACTGTACTAGAAGATAGTTCTGTTTTTATTTTTTTGAGTGATATTCATACTTTTTTCCATAATGTACTAATTTACATTCTTACCACTGGTGCATAAGGATTATGCAGTGCTCTTTACAGACTCACCAGCGCTTGTTATTCTTAGTTTTGTTTGATAATAGCTATTCTAACTGGAGTGAGGTATACCTCCTTGTGTTTTTGATTTATATTTCCTTTATGATTAGTGATGTTGAACAATTTTTATATGCATTCTATTGTCTTACATTGAGAATTGTCTCTTCAGATATTTCACCCATTTTTAAATTGGAAGCTTCTAAATCTAATGTAAGCCCACTTACTATTTTTGATGTTGTAGCACATGCTGTTGAGGTCTTATTTCAAAAACTTTGCCTGTACTAGTGTCCTGAAGCATTTTCCTTATATTTTCTTCTAGTAATTTTGTTGTTTTTAGGTTTTACTTTTAATCCTTTACTCCATTTTGATAGTTTTTGTGTATGATGAGAAATGGGAGTCCAGTTTCAGTCTTCTGCATTTTGATACCCAGTTTTATTTAACAGATTGTCTTTTTCCCACTGAATTATCTTGGGACCTTTGTCAAAAATCAGTTGGCTGTATATTTGTTTATTTACTTCTAAGTTCTTCATTCTGTTCCATGATTTATATTTCTGTTTTTGTGCCAGTACCATGCAACTTGAGTTATTATGGCTTTATAATTAATTTTGAAGTCAGGTAGTGTGGTGATCCAGCTTTACTCATTTTATGCCTAATTAGTTTGGTTCTTTGGGGTCTTTTATTATTTCAAACAATTTTTATGATTGCTTTTTCTATTTCTTCAAGGAATGTCACTGCTATTTTGACAGGGATTGCATTGATTTTGTAGATCATATTGGGCAATATTGACATTTAAACAGTATTGGTTCTTGTAACTCATGAACATGGGTTGTCCTTTCAATTTTATATGCCTTTAATATCTTTAATATGTGTTGTATCATTTTCATTTGGAGATATCTATCACACACTTGGTTAAATTTTACTCTAGGTTTTTAAAAAATGGCTATTATAAATGGAATAGTTTTCTTGATTACTTTCTCAGAACTTCATAAGTGATAGACAAAACACTACTGGTTTTTCATATGTTGATTTTGTGTCCTGCAAGTTTGGTGAATCTATTTATGAGTACTAACAGTTTTTTGGTAATTTCTTTACGTTTTTCCATATGTATGATAATGTCATGTGCAAACAAGGACAATTTAACTTTTTCCTTTCCAATATGAATGCATTTACTTTCTTTGTCTTGCCTAATTGCATTGACGGCTTTCTGTATGAAGTTGAATGGAAGAAAATAAAGTGACTATCTTTGTATCTTTTAGCTTATCCTTACTCAGTATGATATTAGCTACAGGTTTGTCATATATGGCCTTTATTGTCTTAAGATACATATATAAACCTCTGTATCTATTTTGTTGAGAGTTTTAGTTGCGAAGTAACGTTATACTCTATCATATGCTTTTAATGAATTTATTGACGTAATCATATGTGGGTTTTTTCTCTCTTTTTTTTCTTACAGTCTTTCATTATGTTCATGTAATGTGTCACAAGTATTGATCTGTGAATATTGAACTATCCATGTATCTCTGGGATATATTCCACTTGGTTGTGGTGAATAATCTTTTGATGTGTTGTTAGATTTGGTTTGCGAGTATTTTGTTGATTTTTACATCTATATTTGTCAGAGAAATTGACATGTGATTTCTGCAGTTATAGTCGTGTCCTTGTATGCTTTTGGTATCAGTATAATGGAAGCTTTACAAAATGAATTTGGCAGAATTTCCTATTTGGACCTTTGGAACAATTTGAGGAGGATTGGTGTTATTTCTTCATTAAAAGATTTGTAAAATTCAGTACTGAAGCCATCTATACCTCGACTTTGTTTGAGAGACTTTTTATTACTAATACAATCAGGTTATTTGTTATTCAGTCTAAGTTAGTTATAAATGTCCACTGATTTGTCCATCTCCTCTAAGTTTTCCTAGAGGAAACTAGCACACAGTTGCTCAGAATAGTTTTCTTAATAATGTTTGTATTTCTGTGGTATTGATTGTAAAATCCTTTATTCTTTCTGATTTTTTTTTTTAATTTGGGTCTTCTATTTTTTTTTTCTTGGTTGAATAATGGCCTACCAGTTGTTTATCCTTTCAAAAAAAACTGATTCTTTTTGTTGAGTATTTTTTTGCTACAGGGCATGGTGTGAGACAGAGAAAGAGAGAAAGAAAGTGCCTAGGGCTGGCCATGTGACTTTGACTTCTCGTATTTTCTCCTCTCAGAATTTTGGGCACATGTATACACACACTTGTCATGTTTTTCAAGCTGCTAGATCCACGCCTCATGCCATACATTCACCAATGTGGGATTGCTTTAAACAACATTCCACAGACTGGCCTGCCTTTGTTGATCATTTCTATCAATCTTTTGGTCTTTATTTCATTTTTTTCCAATCTGATCTTTATTATTTCTTCTACCACTTCTGAGATTAGTCTGTTCTTGCTTTTCCTGTTATCCAGTCCCTTGAGATGTATTATTAGGTTATTTATTTGCCTGCCTGCCTGCCTGCCTGCTTGCTTGCTCGCTCGCTCGCTCTCTCTCTCTCTCTCTCTCTCTCTCTCGGTGTAGGCACTTATTGCTATAAACTTGCCTCTTAGTACTGCTTTCACTATCCCATAGGTTTTAGTTTATGCTATTTCCAATTTCAATTGTAAATAAATTTATCATTTTTACTTAATTTCATTTTCTGTTTTATTGATTTTTAAAAATTTAATTGTCTTTTATAAATTCAATCACATATGTCACTTAGCTTGTAAAGTGAATGTTCCAGCATGAATAAATTTCAAACCAGTCCAGTTGGGGATACTATACATGTTATCATCAATAGATAATCACTCATTTCTTTGTCCCATAAATATCTTGCCTCTCCGTTTTTCTCCTTAACATCTTTCTTCAGACTCTCCTCTTCCTCCCATCCTCTTCACACACTGTATCCATTATCTATAACCATTTTCTATGTTTCTATATCCTCTCGTCATTCAATTTTGGCTATAGAGTGTGGACAGTTGGTATATATTAAGTGGAGACATACAGTGTCTTACCTTCATCTCCTGGCTTGCTTCACTCAGCCGTAAATCTTCCATATTCATCCACTTTGTGTCAAAAGCTAGAGTCTTGTTTTTTATGAATAAATAGTATTCCAGAGAGTATATGTGTTACACTTTTTCAATCTATTCCTCTGTTCATGGACATTTGGGTTAGTTCCATGTCTTAGCAATTGTGAATAATGGCACAATAAGCATAGATGTGCAAGCGCTTTTCCGATAAAGCATTCTTCTGTCCTTTGTGTAAATACCAAGGAGTGAGATTGCTGGATTATATGGTATTTCTATTTGCAGATCCTTGAGAAATCTCCATATCGTTCTCCACAGTGACTGGACCAATTTATATTCCCAACAGCAGTGTAGGAGAGCTCCCTTTTCACCACATCTCCGCCAACACTTATCTTTTTTGTTTTTTTAATCTTTGGCATTCTTTTTTTTTTTTTTTTTTTTTTTTTTGGAGAGGTTTTTTTTTTTTTTTTTTCTTATTGAGCGCGTGTGCTCGCCAGGACAGAGAGAGACAGATAGATAGAAAGCAGGAAATCACCCCCCAGAGCGGATGGCCATGCCATTGATTTTTAAACTCTTTCTCCCATCTTTTAATTGGTTGGTCATCATTTTTTATGTAAGCTGCTTGAGTTCCCTTTGTATTCTGGTTATCAATCCTTTATCTGAAGCATAGTTTCTAAGAATATTTTCCCATTCTAAGAGCTATCGATTCACACTAATTACTGTCTCTTTTGCCATGCAGAAATTTCTTAATCTGATGTAATCCCACTTGTCTATTTTGGGGATTACTGACTCTGCTTTGGGGGTCTTATTTAATAAGTCTTTGCCTACCCCAATGTTTCCCAGAGTTTCCCCAGTGTTTTCCACCATAGTTTATAGCTTGAGGACTTAGGTTTAGATCTTTGATCCACCTTGAGTTGATTTTTGTCAGTGGTGCGAGATAGGTGTTTAGATTCATCTTTCTGCAGGTGGATATC
Organism: Tupaia belangeri chinensis; assembly: GCF_000334495.1. NCBI lineage: Eukaryota > Metazoa > Chordata > Mammalia > Scandentia > Tupaiidae > Tupaia > Tupaia belangeri. The sequence goes on from NW_006159609.1 coordinate 6,178,384, forward strand.
CAGTTTTTCCAGTACCATTTGTTAAAGAGGTTTTCCTTTTTCCACTGGACTGGTACCCTTTGTCAAAAATCAGTTGGCTGTATGTTTGAGAGTTTATTTCTGGGGTCTCTATTCTGTTCCATTGGTCCATATGTCTGTTTTTGTGGCAGTACTATGCTGTTTTGATTATCACAGCTATATAGTATATTTCAGGTCAGGGAGTGGGATGCCGCCTACCCCACTCTTTTTGCACAGGATTGCTTTGGCAATATGAGGTCTTTTATGATTCCAGATAAATTTTATGTTGGTCTTTTCTAGATCTGTGAAGAATGTCTCTGATACTTTGGTTGGGATTGCATTAAATATGTAGATTAATTTGGATAGAATTGCCATTTTGATTATATTAGTTCTACCAATCCAGGACCATGGATGTCCTTCCACTTTTTTGTGTCATTTTCAATTTATTTTTTTAGCTTCTCTTAGTTTTCCTTGTGGAGGTCTTTAACTTCTTTGATTAGATATATTCCTAGGTATCTTATACTTTCTGTGCTATGGTAAATGGAATTACTTTCTTTAGTTCTATCTCAGTCTGCCTGCTGTTCATATATAGAAATGCTATAGATTTCTGTATGTTAATTTTGTATCCTGCCATCTTTAATGTATTAATTTATTACTTTTAGGAATTTTTTCATGGATATCATTGGGTCTTCTATGTATATAATCATATCATCTGCAAATAGATGTAATTTCACTTATTTTCCTATTTGAACGTCTTTTTTTTCTTTCTTCTCTTTTTGTGATTGCATTGGTGAGACCTTCCAGTACTATATGAAAAGGAGTGGAGAAAGTAGGCATCCTTGTCTTGTACCGGTTTTTAGTGGAAAAGCTTTAGCTTTTTCCCCTTCAGGATGATGTTAGATACGGGTTTTTCATAAATAGCTTTTATTGTGTTGAGGAATGACCCTTCTATGCCAATTTTGAGAGTCTTAATCACGAAGGGATGTTGTATCTTATCAAATGATTTTTCTTCATCAATTGATAAGATCATAAGGTTTTTATCTTTCTGTTAACATGGTGTATTATATTTATGGTTTTGCATATGTTGAGCCATACATGCATCCCTGGAATAAAGCCTTCCTGGTTGTGATGTATAATCTTTTTTTATATGTTGTTGGGTATGATTTGCTAATATCTTGTTGAGAATTTTTGCATCTATATTCATCAGAGCTACTGGACTGTAGTTTTCTTTCCTTGTCATATCGTTGGCTGTTTTAAGGATAAGGGTTATGGAGGCTTCATAGTATGAATTTGGGAGAGTTCCACCCTTTTGGATCTTTAGACATAACTTGAGTAGAATGGGAGTTAGTTCTTCTTTAAAGTTTTGTAGAAGGTATTTATGGGACAAAGAAATGGATTATTATCTATTGAAGATAACTTTATAGTATTGTCAACTGGACTGGTGGGAAATGTACACATGTTGGAATATTCACTTTGTAACCTAAGTAACATGAGATTGTATGTATAAAAGAAATTGAGATAAAAAGAAATTAAAAAAAAAAGTTTTGTAGAATTCAGAGGTTAAGACATCAGGACCAGGGCTTTTCTCTGTTGGGAAGTTATTTATTAGTGATTCAATCTCATGGCTTGTTATGGGTCTATTCAGACTTTCTATGTCTTCTTGACTTAATCTTGGTAGATTATACGTGTCCAGGAATTTGTCCATCTCATCCAGGTTTTCTTGTTTGTTGTTATATAGTTGTTCACAGTATCCTCTAATGATGTTTTGTATTTCTATTATGTCTGTTGTTATATTGCCTGCTTCATTGCAAATTTGATTTATCTGGTTCCTTTCTCTCTTCGTAATTAGTATAGCCAGTGATGTGTCTTTTTCTGTTTATCTTTTCATAGAACCAACTTTTACTTTCATTTATTTTTTGTATAGTTTAATTTTCTATTTCATTTATTTCTGTTCAAATCTTTATTATTTCTTTTCTCTTAGAATTTTTTTGGCTTTTTGTTGTTGTTGTTGTTTTCCAGTTCTCTGGGACATGATGTTAGGTTGTCCATTTGCCTTCTTTCCTTCTTCTTGTGTGCAGTATTTGCTATGAACTCTTCCATGCAGTAAATGCTATAACTGCTTTTGCAGGTCCCAAAAGTTATGGAAATTCATAATCATTATCACCAGCTTCTATGAATCTTTAGATTTCAGTCATTATTTCTTCAGTAGTTGTAAAGTCATTCAGGGGTAGGTTATTTAGTTTCCATGTATTTGTGTATTTTTGAGGATTTTTCCTGAAATTCATATCAAGTTTAATTCCATCATGGTTAGAGAAGATGCTGGATATAGTTTCTATGCCTTTGAATCTATATAGGCTTGCTTTGTGCCTTATGTGGTCAGTCTTTCAAAAGGTTCCATGTGGGGATAAGAAAAAAGTATATCTCGTGGTTTTTGGGTGGAAGGTTCTATAGATGTATGTTAATTTCAGTGTATTTATGGTATCCTTTATCTCTTTGGTTATTTTTTGTCTAGATGATCTGTCCAAAGGAGATAGTAGAGTGTTGAGGTCCCCAATAATTAGTATGTTGCAGTCTTTTCTTCTTTAAGACATAATAGTCTTTCCTTCAAATTTTTGGTGCTTCTGAGTTAGGTGCATAGGTATTTATAAACGTTGTATCTTCTTGATGGATTAGACCTTTTACTACTATATAAATGCCCTTCTATATCTCTTTGTATAGTTTTTGTTTCAAAGTCTATTTTGTCGCAAATTAATATCATGACTCTAGCTCAGTTTTGGTTCCCACTTGCATGGAATACCTTTTTTCAGCCCTTCACTTTTAGTCTATGTTTGTCTTCATCCACAAGATGTGTTTCTTATAGGCAATAGATAGAGGGTTTCTCTCTCTCTCTTTCTTTGTTTCTTTTTTAATCCATTCAGCCAGTCTGTGTCTTTTGATTGGAGAATTTAATCCATTACCATTCAATATTATTATTGATATTTCTGCATTTGTCCCTACCTTTAAGTTGGCCATTTTCTTGATTATCTTTTATTCTCTTATTTCTGTCTGTCCATTCTTTAGTTTTCCTGAAACAGGATTCTTCAGAGTTTCTTGAAGAGCTGGTTGGGTGTTGGCAAATTCTGTCAGATTTTGTTTGTTTGAGAAGATTTTAATCTTTTTTCCCCCCCATATGAGGATAATCTTGCTGGATATAACAATCTTGGTTGAAATTGTTTCTCTCTTAACACTTTCAATATGTCTTCCCATTCTTTCTTTGCTTGCATTGTTTCCATTGAAAGGTCTAGTGTTAGTCTGATGGGATGACCTTTGTAAGTCACTTGAGGTTTCTCTCTTGACTGTTTTAGTATCTTTATCTGTGGTTTTGGTCAGTTTGGCTAAGATATGCCATGGAGAGGATCTTCTTGGATTGATTCTGTTTGGGGTCCTTTATATTTCTTGGGTTTGGATGTTGAGTGCTTTTCTAGACTTGGAAAGTTTACTTCCAGAATTTCATGGAATCGATTTTCAATGACCATATTAGTTTTTTACCTTCTGGGATACCAATTATTTCAATGTTTGAATATTTAATGGAATCAAGTATTTCTCACATATTACCCTCATTTTTGTTGTTGTTGTTATATTCTCTATCTTTTTGGTGGTTTTTCCTAGGTCAGAGGTTTTGTTTTCTATGTCCAAGAATCGATCTTCAGCATTGTCTAATTGACTTTTAATACTTTGGAGAGAGTTTTTGATTTCCTGTATTACAGACTTCATCTCTAATAGTTCCATTTGATTATTTCTTATGGTGTCTTTTTTTTGGAGGGAGAGACTTTCGCTATAGGGCGTGTGTGCTCGCTGGAAAGACAGAGAGAGACATAGAGACAGAAAACGAGAATCAACCCCCAAGGGGGATGGTCACGCCACAATCCCTTCTCCTCCATTCTCCTCTCGGGATCTTGGGCAAGCACGCACACGCGCCTGGCGTGAGTTTTAAGCCACCGGGTCTGGGACGTGAACCCCGGTCGACTATGTGGGAGTCCAGCGACATAGCCATTATGCTAACTGCTGGTTCCCCTTATGGTGTCCTTTTCTTCTTTCAAATCATGGGAGGACTTTATCATCTCCTGGAGTTCATTGTTTCTTTTCTGTTTGAACTCATAGAGTTTTGTCACTATGAACGTTCTTAATTATTTTTCTGACATTTTCATAATTTCTTCTGTTCCCCCCTCCCAAGGAGATGGAGGAAAATTATTGTGTTCTTTTGATGGAGACATATTTCCTGTTTTTTTTTTGTTGTTGTTGTTTGTTTGTTTTCCAAACTTAAGGCTCTTCTACAACTTGTAGCCATTGGGTGATGTATTCTCTTTTGGATACCTTTTTGGAGAATGTTTCTGCCACTGGGAACTAGTTTGCTTCCCTTTTTCTGTGGATTTCTTCTGTGCCAAAGTGTTTCTTCTGCTATGTTCATCACTGTGGTCCCTACGAGAGGAGTTTTCTATTCAGATTTGTGAAGATCAGTTTCTCTTCTTTTTTGCAGGTGGTTCAGTATAGAGCAAGGATCCCTGGGAGCTGCACGATGCAAGGATGTTTGAAAACTATGATTCTAGATCAGTCTTGTCCCTCTGGGTGGGTAGAGGAGGAGATGACTATTTAAGTGGGAAGAAAAAAAGAATGTGAAAGAGGAAAGAAGAGCGTGCCCAGCACATGTTTTCAGCAGCAGGATGGGTGTGGGCTCTGTTTGAGAGTTGAGAACTTCCCTTTCTGGCGGGGTGGGGGAGTGGTGAGGTTAGGCGCCCCGGCCAGAGCTGGGGCCAATGGATGGTCCCGCCTCAGTTTCCCTGACTGAGTAGGGGGTTGCAGATGGAAGTGCTTTACTTAATTTCTTCTGTGACCTTAAGTCTTTCAGAAGCGTATTGTTTTGCTTCCATGCATTCAGATATCTTTCACAGTTTTTTGTTTTTTGTTCCCTAGTCTTATTTCATTGTTATGAGAAAAGATCCTTAATAAAATTTTATCACTTTCAACTGATTGAGGCTTATAGTGTGCCCTATTATACAATCGATCTTGGATAATGGTACATGTGCTGCTGAGAAAAACGTGTGTTCTGTGGATGTGGGTGAAATGATGTTCTATAAATGTCTGTTAGTGTGTTTGGTTGTGGTGTCCATTTAGTTCCAATATTTCCTTGTTTATAGTTTGTCTAGGTGACCAGTCTAATGCTCAGAGTGGGATATTGAGATCCCTAATAATTACTGTATTGAAGTCAATCTCTACTTTAGGTCTAACAATATTTGTTTCATATGTTTAAGTAGCACTGTATGGGGTGCATATATATTTAAAATTGTTATATCTTCTTGATGAATTGATCCCTTTAATACTATATGATGTTACTAACTTCTGCTTTACAACTATTTTTTTCTGACATTAGTGACTCTGCTTGTTTTGGTTGGTTTCCATTTGGATGGAATGCCTATTTTTATTCCTTCACTTTCATTCTATTTATGTCTTTAGATAAGGTGAATTTTTTGTTGGCAGCATATTGTGGGTTCTATTTTTTTAATCCATTCAGCCAATGTTTATATTTTGATTAGAGGCTTAATAGATTTACATTTAAGGTATCATTTATAGGTATGGACTTTCACCTTTTATTTTATTGGTTTCATTCATGTTACTTTGTGTTTCCTTGTTTCCTTTATTCTCTTGCTGTTTATCTTTGCTATCTGGTGCGTTTCCATGGCTGTAAGAGGTGGATCTTTTTCTTATTTGTTTGAATGCTCTTCTGGTGAGTTTTATAATATTACATGTTTCCATATTCATATTTATCTTCCTATCATTTCCAGATGTCATGCTCCAATAAGTATTTTTTCAAGAGTTGTTTTGTCTACTATTGATGAATTCTTTCAGTTTTTGTTTATCTGGGAAAAATTTCTGGGGAGGATCGCTTTGGTGGGTATAGTGTTCTTGGCTAAAATATTATTTCTTTTAGATTCTGAATATGACATTATATTCCCTTCTCATCTATAAGATTTCTGCTGAAGTCTGCTGTTAGTCTGATGGAGGTTTCTTTATATGTGACTTGATGCTTTTCTCACCATTTTTAGGGTTTTATCTTTTTTTTTAATGTTTTGATTGTTAAGGGCTGCACACAGGATCTTATATTGAATAAATGTGGGTTTACTCCCAAGATTACACCTTGCCAAAGGTGCTTGGAATGGGGAAGGAGATCCAATGATCCAACCTGAGCAACTCTTTGTGCTCAGTTCAAGACCTGTTTTGGCTGTGTTTGGATACTTTTCTGTAGTTGAGAGAACTATTGTCCAAGATAGAAATTGGAATTTCTGGAGGAGGTCATTCTTGCTTATCCTTTCCCCCAGTTAGGAGAGCCCATTTTGTCTCCCTATGTCTCCTCTCCAGGTCATAGTGTCTCAGAGATTTCTCTCACCACCAGGCGGCATTCCACTGGTCTTTCCTCATTCCTGTGCTCCATTGTAATCAATGATCAGAGTTTATTTTGCACTTTCTTCAAGGAAAGGAATTGCCCTGGTGTCTCTAGTTCACCATCGTCCCTGGATTGCCCTCCATGAACTGTTTGAAGTACTCTCAAATGATTATTTTCTTATAAAAATAGTAGAATGGGAAGAGATTTTAACTGAAGGCAAAAAGGCAATAGTGTGAATATATCTGAGCTAATTTACTTAGACACTTTAATTAGCAAACTTTTAAAATTAGAACATCTATTTAGGAGAATTAGCTTTGAGTTGACTATATAAATTAGCACCCTAGAAAGAACATTTTTCAATTAAAACTATGTTATACTGTACAAATTTATAAATTTGATGGCAACATTCAAGCATGTATCTTACAGCAATGTAAATAAGGTGAACGTCATGATTATAAAATGTAGAAGTTTGTAAGGACATTTAAGACAAATTTTTATTTAATTATATAATCTAATTTTAAAAATATTTTCAAGTTTATTTATTTATTGATTTATTCCATGAATGGGAGAGATGCAAAGAGAGAGAAACTAATAGGCAGCACCATCAGCAGGTCTGGATAGCACAATCCATCCTCACCTTCAGCCAGCACTGGATCGGGACACATGTGTGCCTGGTCTAATCAGGGAAGACTCTGAACACAAAGTCGACCTGGAACTTTCCTTGCAGGGTGTCATCATCTTTCACTGCTGTGCTGCTGTTGGACATCAGTAAAATGATTCTATTAAAAAGGCTTCCTTTGGTCAGCTATCGTGGCACAGCAGTCATGCAACACTGTTGTGTCAAGATCATATGAAAAGGTCCTGAGTTCATATCTCAGTTCTCCCTGTGCATGCTCAATGTGCATGTGTGTGCTCATGATCCAGTCTGGCTGAGGCTGGAGTAAGATCCCTGCATGAAGACCCTGTTATATGTTTCTCTCTCTCACTGTCTCCCACTCTCATGAAAGAAATAATCTTTGTTTTTTGCAAGACATATCTGTTTTACCCAGAAGAATATCTATGGTATAAAGTTCATAACAAATATGGCTATGAAGTAACTTAAAAATATTAATATATTCCTTATATTAGCAATACAATGTAGTTGCAAAATAATTTTTTGCTTGAATTTATGTGAATATTATTTTTATCTTTTAGGAAAATAGTTATTAAAATAACTTGTGAATAAGATATTGATTTTTTTCACATTTCTTATAAAATATCTTGGTTTGGGAGATACATTACCTGATTATCCTAGCTGTAGGGTATAAAAGGTGCTAGGAGTTGAGGCAAAGGAAGCTTCAACATATTTTGAGGCATTTTATGATAGTTTCATGTGTATCTGAGTCAAACATTTTACTCTTTCTAAAAATTTGATTTTTTTTTGTCGAGGCAAAAATGTGCTTTATTTTTCTTTTACTTAAATTTCAAAGAAATCTTCCTTATTTCTCATTCAGTAGTATTTGTTGTACTCACAATGGAGATAATTGATTTGGATCCATTTTGCAATGAAGCTAAAATTAATATTTCATATGGAATCTGTCCTCTAAGTGTATGCTTTTTGGTGGAAATCAAAGGGGAAAAAAAAGTTGAATAATATTTCCAACAGTAGTATGTCAGATACTGTAGTGTATCCTTCCACAAACTAAAATTTGGTATATCATTTTTGAAGCATCTGTCTCCTGTCTTCTGCTCGACCCTGTCTTCAAATGTTGGGAATCATTCTTACCTCGGGAGTAGAGGCTGAGTCAAACATTTTACTCTTTCTAAAAATTTGATTTTTTTTTGTCGAGGCAAAAATGTGCTTTATTTTTCTTTTACTTAAATTTCAAAGAAATCTTCCTTATTTCTCATTCAGTAGTATTTGTTGTACTCACAATGGAGATAATTGATTTGGATCCATTTTGCAATGAAGCTAAAATTAATATTTCATATGGAATCTGTCCTCTAAGTGTATGCTTTTTGGTGGAAATCAAAGGGGAAAAAAAAAGTTGAATAATATTTCCAACAGTAGTATGTCAGATACTGTAGTGTATCCTTCCACAAACTAAAATTTGGTATATCATTTTTGAAGCATCTGTCTCCTGTCTTCTGCTCGACCCTGTCTTCAAATGTTGGGAATCATTCTTACCTCGGGAGTAGAGGCAGGGAGGATACTTTGAGACTGTGCATAAGGAAAGAGTAGGCAATTTCTTTTTATAAAACTGGATCGCAAAGGGAACATTTTAGAGACCCAGTCACTGTGATGCAGATGGTAGGTCACCACTGTGTCAGACTGAAGCTTAATGGATAACATGGGTTCAGATCCCTACCCAAGGAAAACAAGACAGGCATGGGGGGGGGGCACACCTGTAATCCTGACTGACTGGGAGGCTGGGGTAGAGGATTGCAATGGCAAGACCCCATCAAAAATACTTATCTTTTTCTTTACCTCCCTGCCCTCTCTCTCTTTTATATCAAAAAAATTTATATGTATATGAGTTTTCCTTGAAATCTAGATGCCTAATATAGTCAGTGTTCTTTATGTACTAAGGTAATCTTAAATATGAAAATCAGAATGCTTTTATGTTTTCATTGAAACATAACTTTTTATTCTTTTAAATTTAAGGTATTTATTTATTTATGGAAAGAGAGAGAGACATGGGGTCTTGAAACACCATGATCTTCTCCTTAGCCTTCCAACCAGCAAGGATCATGGACTCATCTGTAGGTTCAGGTTGAGCCAGGACCCAATCCCAGGTCCTCCCCAGTAGCTTCAATGTTAAGCACTGGGAGCCCACTGCCCATACACAGCTGGACCAAAACCTAGCTGTTTTTAAACCTCAAACATAATTCTACCAATGACCAGGCATTCTTTTTGTTTTCCTCTAAGATACCAATCAGCTTGACTGTTTCCTCCCATTGAATTGAATAAATAGAATTAAAATAAATTTGGGTGGTATTCAATCACAACATTATTTTCTCAGTAGATGCTTTTGATTTAACATTTTTCAATAAACCAGACCACATGATTTAGGCTCAGATACAAAAGTGACTGCTTTATGGATCAGATGGAATTATCTAATTTAAATGGATGTGTGGATATAATTAAAACATTATACTATTCATTTACATAGCTGCAGAGTTTTTTTTGTCAATATTTTTAACCTGAAGGTTGTAAGTAATTATATGTAATTGGTTTAGCTTCTATTAAAATAATTAGATTACAGTGATGCAATTTCAAATTGTGTGTGTATTTTGGAATTAATTTTCAGTAATTAGCTTCCTTATAGATTTTGTCAGCATTGTAATTTGAATTCTGCTTCTAGAAAGTTACTGATATCATAGGTTTGAGAACTCTGTTGTTTGAATTGCTCTTTTTATCAAAAAAAAAAATTCTGTACTTGGCACATAGCTGATAAACTTTGACCCAGACCATAATCATAGATACATTACAAACAAGCAGTATCAAAGCATAATTGTCATCATCTTCTTTAAAGCTGATATAATGATGTTTCTTAACTGGTTATTTACATATTAAGTATAAAAAATAAATCACTCATACTTTTGTGCCACTACTTATTTGTGCAGTCATTTGTCACGGTACCTGCAACCATGTATTTTTCTTATTATATACTGCCTGGCTATATATTGTGTGCAATTGAATTATTTGTTCCCCATATCTATAGTCTTCCATCAGCTATCACTATATGTGTTTGACCTCATATTCCAATACTCCCTAAAATAATATTTAATGTTCTATCCACTTTAGTTTAACTATTTTCAGTGTTTCCTGTATAATATTTAGTCTGTCTATATGTTTATGATTTCTTTAGTCCCCTTCATAGGCAGTTTTGTTGGTTCAATACAGGAAAAAAAATCAATAAATAAAATAGCTGTCATAGTATTCAAACTCAAGATAAGAGTTTTGGTTTCTTTGTCCTTTTTTTTTTAAATTATTTTTTGTAAAATTCATTCTGTTCTCCAGATGTCTGATTATCCTCTATGAACTCAGAATGGTAGCACCGTTCATTCCACACTTAAGTTGTGAAAATTAAGTGAGGAAGTGAGCCTGAAGTGCTGAATAAGCCATTTAACTTCCAGCACACCCTCTGTCTACTGAGTAATACAGTAGAAAGTGTGAAGACACACATTTTCACATTGGAAGCCAATATTATTATTATTGTTATTGTGGTTGTTGTTCTTGTGGTAAATTCATCCTAGCAAATACTTGTTGTCCCTCTGCTCCAAGACAGGGACTATTTTAGGTGTTGGGGACATAGTAGTGAAAAGAGAAACTCGCTTTTTTCAGTTTAGATTTTAGAGGTGGGGGCAAAATGTAACTATGTAATGAAATGAAGAAAATGATTGTCTCATACAATAATAACTAGCATAAGGTCATGAAATCTCATGATGCGATTGAGTGGTCCTGAAAGGAGGCAAGGCTGGGAAAAGTGCTCTCAGATATCGATGACTGTGTAGTATAATCTAAAGTTAATTCATTAATTAATTTTATTTGTTTTAAACTAAATTTGAAAACATTTCTTTTCTCACCTTTACCTAAAGTGCAGAATTTAAGCCCTGTGCCTAAGGCAGTGGATCTCACATGGCCAACTAAGGTGCGAATCTCAGTCCCCGCAGCTTGGTAAACATATTGGGCACGTGTGCAGGGTTGCCCCAAATCATGGTGAGATGGAGGAAAAAGGTTTGTGGCATTACCATGCCCCACTGTGGAGAGCTTTCTCCCTTTCTTAGTCTCTCTCTCTGTCAAGTGTACATGCCCTCTGGCAACTACAAAAAATGCCTCAGACTTTTTTTTTTTCTTACTAAAATTGAATACAGGGAAAATATAAAATGACTTTGTTTTATTGTGGTTTATTATGCATTAAGGAAGTGCACTTTTTTTTTTTTTAGAAAAATAGAAAAACCTCTTTAAGATTAAGTAGATCTTGTTTCAACTCCAGGTCTTCTTTTATTTTTAAGAGAAAGTTTTGCTATAGAACATGGGTACTCGCTGGAGACAAAGAGAGAGAGAGTGAGAAAATGAGAAATCACCCCCTGGGGGAGGGATGGCCACACTGCAGTCCTTTCTCTTTAATTTTCCTGTGAGAGTCTTGGGATCACATGTACATGTGCCCGGCATGACTTATAAGCCACTGGGTCTGACTCAAACCGCGATGGGCCACGTGAGAACCAACACCCTAACCAGCATGCCAGCTGATGGCCCTTCTTCATCTTATATCTTTAGTGTTGATGGGTCCCCTACAATCTTATATTTCTTTAGATTATTAATATATGTTATTATTAAAATAGCATTCAAACTTTATGAATATCAAGCTATACTCTAATATTATTGCCAGAATACTAATTGGATATGGTATTGCAGATTTGTACTAACATTTACTGATCATTCATTTGACATTTTCCACTATTTAAAGAGACACGTGTTCCTGATGGGGTTAACAGTAGAACACAGGGGAGAGACTAAGGAGAAAAGCAGCTCATTTTTCTGTGTGTAGAAATCTATTGTTTTAGTAACTGGTATATTTGAAAATTCTGACAGCCAGTTCCTTTATTCAAGAACATTTATTCCCATATGTTTTGTGGCCCCACAGCATAAAAATTACCTATTGGAAGAGTTATTGCTTCAGGCAATAATGAGACCATAAATCTGTTAGCTTCCCTTAAGGTCCCCGGAAATCTTAAGAGCTGTTGGGGCTGTTGTTTCCCTGAAAAGTGTAAAATCATCATTTTTGTTGATATTCATTTAAATCAGGCAAGTTTCTCCACTTGGGGCAGAATTACTTTGATAGAAACTAAATCATGAGGTCTCCAACCCATAGCAGTTGGAGACATTTTGATTGAACAAAGCAATTATGTTCTTGACAATAAGATTGCTTAACAAAGACCATGCGAAGTGCATGTGAGATGGAGTTTGCATTTGGAGATCTTGCACTATAGCCAAGTGGGAACATTCTGATGGTTGGATCTGTAACTGGCAAACCTCTAGCGGATATCCTGTGGAAGAGTTGTGTGTGGGTGTGTGCGTCCCTTTTCTCCTTCTTAATTTCTATCATAAAGGACATATATTTTCACCTTATAGAGATGGGGAAACTTACAACTCAATGTGCAGGAGGAGAAATATAAAGACATAGATTGGTTTATATCACTATAGCGTTTTGGAAAGAACATTTGACTTGGAATCCAAAAAACTGGATAGAAATTAGCCTGCTAACCATTACTAGCTGTGGGAGACAGGCTGCCGGAGCCCATTTTCTCACATAATAGCTACAATATGCTCAAAGGAAGTGTTGCCAAGTCATTGTTCCCTGATTCTTGTGTATTAAGACTCTGAAACTTGTCTTGAGGCTCAAGAAATACTAAGAAATAATCTCTTCCTTTAATGGGTCTAGATACTCAACCTATACTTACTACCATTTTAAATTTGCTCCCAATTTTTCTATCTTCGTGTTTCTTTACCCATAGTTATTAAGAAAGAGTTACCAAGTATGTTAATGGCCCCTTGCTTTGGTCTTATTTTAGATTGCTTCACAGATTTATCTAATTTTAAAGATAGTAATTGACATAACCGACCTAGACCATCGGCTACACATTTATGTAAAAATAGGTATCAGTGGGAATGTACCCAGGTGGGAATTCACCCAAACATGGGAGCATGCCCTAGGATAACTTTAGCATACGAAATACACTAGCTAGGTCATGGGTTCCTTCTTTCTACAATGAAATCACTGGGCCCTGCACTGGTATTTGATGACTGTATGTCAGGGTATTGCTAGGCTCACTGGCAGTATTGGTGAGGCTGTATTTTGGCCCCTCATCACTGAACATGATTTTGAGATTTTGTGTTATTTTAGTCCTGAGCTAAAGTTGTGAGCTTGAATTATGAAATTTTAAAAATATCCTCCTTAGATGTGCACAGAATCCATATGACAACAGTTCCTGTTAAGCTTTCAATATTTTTTAGGATTTTGTTTCTAGTGGACACAAGATCACAGGAAATGGTCCTCAAGAATCACTAAAAAAGACCCGTGGGTATTTATAACCTCTGTGAGGCACCTGTGGTATAGTACAAATAATCCATATGTACAGAATTCCAAATTTTGCTTTATCCTCTGTGTCACACAGTACAAAAGAATAAATGTTTGTAAGTTACTCATTTTCCTTTGGTTGAGAAATAAATGATTATTACTTGAGTTGGAGGAAAATTCAAATGAAATTGTTCCTTGAAAGGACAGAGTAAGGAAGATCCTTACGTTTAAGAAGTAAATTTAATTTATCCAACAGTATGACCAGATTATAATTGCTTATCCCAACTACATCACCAACTATAGGGGTTGAATGGTCCATCCAAAGGCAGTTCCACGTGCTATGAAGACCTCTTATGTATTCATCTATCAGCTTCAGAGCCCTTAGCATAGAATCTTAGAAGCCTATGGACATTCCAGTTTACAGAGAATACTCCCTTCTGCAAATTTGTTGTTTAATAAATCCTTTAAAAAAATCCATAAAAAAGTGAAGAAGTCAGAAAAGATTTAATATTTATTGAGGATGTATCATATTTATTCTTTGTTTTATTCCTTGAAATAGTGTGTGAAGTGGTGTTGAGAAAACAGGCTGAATACATCTAGTAACCAATCTTAGCATTGTTAGTATAATTAATAAATTTAAATATCAACTGTATAAGTAAAATATCCTTAAACATTTAGGTATTGAATACAAAAGTAGTAAAATCTCAGAACACTTCAGTGATGTCCCATGTAATGCATTTTAAACACTCCGAACATGTTAAAAACACATAAAATGCCATGGTTATTTAAAAATTAATTAGATTAGCTACTTTAAAACATAAATTCTGTAGGTTTATCTTCTTATTGTCTTTTTACTAATGAGATTTTATATCTTACTGAGGTTATAGTTTTACTCACTTCTGTGTACTAATTGTATTAATCCCCAAATATAACAGAATAAGATCTCAAACCAGCTGATACTGCAGATTTTATTTTATTGACCTATTCATTCTTTATTGTGTCAAGGGATCTTCTAAATAGATTGAAACCTAAGTCAGTGTTTATCAGGCTTGGCAGCATCTTAAATAAAACTTTACTTGCTAAATAGTTGGTATAGTAGGCCCCCTTTGTCCACGGGGGTGCAGTCCAAGACCCCAGGAGGATGCTTGAATCTACAGATAGTACCAAACTCTATATAATATGCTTTTTCCTATGCATACTTGACAATGACAACATTTAATTTTAATAATTTTTATGAGGTTTTAAATTTAATTTTATTTATTCATTCACTTATTTTAATTTGACCAGAGAGAGAGAGACACACACACACAGAGAGAAGGGGAAAGTGAAAAAGCAAGCCATGGGGTCTGGGACTCGAACTGTCTTCAGCCATATGGGCGTGTCCAATGGCTTAACCACCATGCCACTTGCTGGTCCCAACAACATTTAATCTTATTATTATCATTTTTACTATTAAGAATAGAAGGAACTTAGCAGTGATAACCGATAATAAAAAAGAACAATTGTAACAATATGTTGTAATAAAGTGAGGCTAATAGGATCTCTCTTTCTCTCTCTGGACATTGTTCCTTGAAAGTACCCTTTTCTGCTGAAATATATAGAAAAAAATGCATACTATAAATTAAAAAATAACACATGTATGTAGATGATAGCAACATTTCCTAATAGAAATTTATTAAATACTTATTATGGCTTAATGTATTTACTTTAATAGAGAATTTTAATACCCTAAGTTTTACTTAGAATTGTTTGCATTTGATGTAATTACAAATTCAGGATTTTTTTTTTACATATTTAACTCAGTTTTAATTTAATGAAAAGTCTGATGCTTAAATTACTGCAGTTTATCTGGTAAGGAGCACATTTAGCTAGACCCTATCTTATGAAGTATTTCTTTGATCTCTATTATCGAAAGATATTAATGGGCTCATCCTACCAATTTTTTTTTGGTCTTATATTTCAAAAAATGAGAAAATTTCCAAAAAGGCTTAATTTCTTTAAATGGAAAATAGTTGTAAAAACCAACCTGAAGGTGTTGTACTTACTACAATCGACTGTTTTACATGAAAATTTTTATAGGTAGAACTTCTATGATGCCAGATAATGTTAGTGAGACACCTAGAAAGAGTGATCAGTAAGGTCATAAGTTCATACTGATTTTCCAGTTTAATCACAACATTTGTATTGTTTATAAATTCGTCTAATATGGACATATATTTCCTTTTCAGCTTGCTTAGTGAAAATTTACCACGTTCTCGCCTTTTTCTGCTAAGCTTAAAACTCTGCTTTCACCAGTTCACTGTGAGCAGCGCCATCTCACTGGGAATGATTCCCAGTCACTAAGCTCATAATTCTAATTTAAAAGAAAAATCAAAATACAGAGGTCATGTGGATGGGATACTCACATTTGCATGATTAGGGAACTTTCTCATGCAGACAGATACAGGATGAAAGCCAAATCCAAACCAGAAGGCTGTTTGGTGATCATAGAATCAAAATGAGCGTAATTAGTTAGATTAGACAAATCTTTCAGTCTGGCGGGTATTCATGAATCTATACCCACGACAGATTTGATCTCGCCAGTCATACCAGCACAGAAAAGTTGATAGACATAGACCAGTGTCCCTTGGAAAGCTCTAGAATGAGCACTGCCAAAATTAGCACAGGTATCAAGTTAGTAGCCAAGTGGAACTGACACAAATTCAAGTCAATAAAGTAAATTTACAAAAAGGAGAAAAAAGTAAAACAGGACAACTGAAAAATACCCAAGTATGGATAGGAAGGTGAAATTGGGATTCATTTTTTCCCCCTGCAATCTGGTCCTTTATTAATCAAGGTTCTCCAGGGAGACAGAATTAACAAGACAGGTATCTACACGTAAGAGGGGATTTATTGGGAGAATCAGCTCATTTCATTACGGCAGTTGCAAAGTCCCATAACAGGCTACAAAGAAACTTTACACCTTCTAGCTTACTCTGTTAATGTAGTTCTTTTAATTATATCATCACCTTCTAGCAGTGTCTGTGTGTAAACACAAAAAGCTTTTTGGAAAGAACATTGATGCATGTATCCAGTTGCTATTATGTGACAATGTAAAGAAGCATTCTAAAATAGTAATAAAATGTTTATATACAAAAATGCTCGGGGAAGTGTTAGGTATCATTGAAATTAGAAAAATTACTTTATTGCATAATCTATGCTTAATATTTTTTGAATTTTTTTAAAGAAAAAAATTTCTTCTTGTGAATTGTTTATAGTATGCTCTCAATTTCTCTCTAAAAAGTCAACAACTACCATGCTAGGTCTTTTAATCCTTCATCACCTGCTACCCTCAGTAAGGGTATAAGCAATCCTATACTGTATAGATCAGGTGAACAATGTCTTTTATAATAGGTGTCTTATGCAAAGGACAGCACCAAATTGCAGGGATGACAGGTGTATGTCAGAGAGTCATTTCTTAACTGTCACACCCCCAAACGATATCACTAATTCTTATATTCCTTTGTGCCAAGCCTAGATATAGTCAGTTGCACCAGAGGGTTCAGTAATTTACCTTCAATAGAAGCTCTATTTGTGGTAAAGCTGATTTGCCACAAATGAATAACAATAAAGGTTATGAATGTCACATCCCTGTGTAAAACAGACTGGGAACAATTTTAAGGTAATGTCTCTCCTATGTGCTCTCCAGATAAATCACAGTCAACATTTGTGGTTTATAAGACAAAGCTTTGAGACATGAAGATCTATAATTAAATCTACTGAATATTTTCTGTTTTTATATAAGTAACTTAACCTTTCTGGACCCTGCATTTTTATAAAACAATTACAATAATAATAATTCTATGAAGGACTTTGTGGAAGGTAAAAAGATGAGCTTTGGAAGCTTAACTATTATACAATATGCAGTTATTATTTTCATTTATATTGATTCAGTAGAGAACAAATACTAAGTGTCTAATTGGAAATTACTAGAACAGAGCAAAAGTCTGAAAGCACAGTCTTTTAGAATACAAACTCTGGTTGAATGGATTAAGTGTGGATTTTTTTAAAATAATTTTGTTTAACTTTATTTATTTATTTATAATTTAACCAGAAAGGAACAGAGAATGAGAGAGAGAGAGAGAGAGAGAAAGAAAGAAAGTGAGAAAGCAAGCCACCAGGTCTGGGACTTGAACCATGGTGACCATGTGGGAGTCTGGTGACCTTAACCACCATACCACCTGCCAACTCTTAATTTTTTTTTCTTTTTTCACTCTTCATGATGATATTTATATTGCCTAATGACCAGGGTAGTAATTTATACAAGTAATGATTAATTTCACTTGATAAAATAGGCGTTTTGATTGCTTAAAAAATCAATCCAATCATTTGATATTACATAAAAAGTTTATAAAATAAAAATACTTAAAATATAACATATAAAATTATATGTAAACAAGAATATAAAACAACAAATGCATAATAATACTTTTTCACTTTTTAAATATCATCAAATATTCTGGTTATGCTCATCTTTGTGAGTATACCATTAAGAGAAATAGTAAAAAGGAGGTAGATTAGTCACATGTGTTCTTTTACCATCACCTTCATCTCCCAATGAGGTGCTTTGTCTAAATGATGCAATATCTTCAGAGCATTTGCTTCAGCCAATCCAGTTCCCACAGATGTGTGCTTTGAAATTATATGAGTTCTAGTCAAACATCTCCCATCCCACAAGACAGATTTTATGTAAAGTACTCACAGGTTTGGACATTTTGTTGCTGAGATAAAACAAAACAAAACTGTAATTAGACTTAAGGACAATATAGAAATAAATCTTTATTAATCTTTATAACCTTCAGAAGGCAAAGCTAGCTTAAATAAGGAAAGTGACTAACCATAAAATTATTAAAAATGATACGGTGGACCTTATAAAAGTAAAGTATGCACAACACTAGGAATATTAAAATATTGTGTGTTTATTGAATATAGACACTTTACAAAAGAATATATGAATAAAGAATCAGTTTATGAAAAGAAGCTCAGTATGAATAATTCTTAGGAAAAATACAAATTAAACCCACAATGAGGTCACATTTCACATTGTGAAAATAACTAGAATTAAAGTCTGAAAACAAAAATTGGCAAGAGTAGCCCGAACTCTTATGCAGTGCTGGTAGGACCATCAAGTGGATAGCCACTTGGGAAAATTGTTTGGCATTTTCTTATAAAGCTAAAAATAAGCCCACTCTAGTACCTTCTATTATAGCCCTAGTTACTTGCCATGAAGAATAAAAACGTATGTCTATAAGGCAATTTCTACACAACATTTAGAGCAGCTTTATTCATATTTGGGAAGGAAGTCCTCCACAGGTCTATCAGTAGGAGGATGGATAAGTTCGCCTATGCATTATTTATAAGAATCACAGTGGTGCAAATCAGAACAATGGTAACCTAGGTGGAGAGGAGACGCTGGTTGCAGAAGGGCATGAGAAAACTTTCTAAGCTGATGAAAATGTCCCATACCTTCATTCAGTTGTCGAACATGCAAGCAGATATATTTTTTAAAACCTCAGTGGATTTTGGGAACCAGCAGTTAGCGTAATGGCTATGTCGCTGGACTCCCCGGTGGCTTAAATCTCACGCCGGGCGCGTGTGCGTGCGTGCCCAAGATCCTGAGAGGAGAATGGAGGAGAAGGGATTGCGGCGTGACCATCCCCCCTGGGGGGGTGATTTCTCGCTTTCTGTCTCTATGTCTCTCTCTGTCTGTCTGGCGAGCGCACGCGCCCTATAGCAAAAACCTCTCCAAAAAAAAAAAAAACCTCAGTGGATTTTAAATCTATGATCCGTGCATTTTACTGTATATAAAGGATACTTAAAATACAATTATCATTTGACAGTGTGGACTGTAAAAGAATCAGTGGACCAGAATCCCACAACATGTTATCCAAAGTCCCAAGACATGTTATCCACTTGACACACTCAGTCACTATCATTTTGATCTTAGGAAAGTAATTCAATATCTGTATTTCACTTTTCTTATTTAAGGGTTTTAAACCATTGATTTCGATGGACTTTTCTATTTGTAGTCTCCACGAATACACAGACAATATTTATCTGTTAACTATTTTATCTTGAATAACTTTTACAATGCTTGGTATATGTTATGTAATATTGTGTGTGCATGAATTGAATCTGATTAAAATGTCATACTTGTATTATTAGTCTATTACCTAACTGATAATTCAGACCTTTACTGCCTTTTACAGTAACTATTGTACTACTTAGCACATTAAGAGCACTAAATATTTGTTTAATGCTGCTGCTTTTAATTCATAATGAATTGCATTCTAACAAACTTTTTACAAATTTAGAGTTACAGTTTATATCATGTCAGCTCTCATAGGCCTCTATATTTTGCAAGAGTATACATATGTGTGTGTGTTTCTGACCCTGAGCTTAAAAAGCCTTCTCCCATAATCATTCCTACTAATGAAAACATAATATTGGCATTTTCTAGTCCTTAATATGAGATAATATAAACCACAGATGAAATTATAGCAATTTGGGATCCTTTTACTATGTTTAAACAATGACAAGTCAATTAATGGTATAACATTTAGAAACAAGCAATGGACATCAATATATCTTGTCACTGAACACACTAATAGGAATGGAACCTTATGAGCAAGGGTTCCTTAGAGATGACTGGATGGAAATCATCAATTCTCTGCCTCAAAAGAGAAGTCACGTGATTTCCCCATTGTCAAAAAGTGAGCCAGAAATAGAGACTATCAAGGGACTGCAGAAGGCATTCTTCCACCAAATCACGCTCTCTTCCCAGTTCTGTTAACTCGGGACCCCAGTGCACAAACTGTAGTTTTATTATCCTCTTCAGTTACAATAAATACTAGGCTTTCTTCCCTCCACTTTCTTCCTCCGGGCCATGCCATCCATGGCAGACATAGCTAATCAGTCATGGTTGTCATCTTCACTGAGCCTTGACTTAGGGTAACCTTTTCAGCAAAAGTGGAAGGCACTACATATTTTTCAGGAAGTTTGCAAGGTAAAACCACACCATATAGTTTTACACATCTTTTATTTAAAAAGAAGGTTATGAATTTTTCTTCATTAAAAATACTTGGTTATTTCCTGAGAGAAGTGTTGGTTCTGTGGAAGATAACGAGTGCAAATAAAAAAGAATTTGCAAGAAGAGATGATCAGCTAGAACCAGATAAGAAAATGCATTATAAAGAGAGAGTCCTTGAAGAATGAGAGAGTAGAATTAGCACTTCTCAAGATACAGGGAAAACACGAGCAAAATCACAAGGATAAAGCCAGGAAAAACATAGGGTGATGGAGAAAATAGTCTCCTTTGATAAAAAAAAAACAATACTGTATTATGATGCCTGTTTCTGGGGAAAAAATGGAAAATTGTCTGAAATTGTGAAATAGCAATATTGTAGAAGGTAGTGAAAAACATTGTTTTCTTTTAATTTCTCAACGGCAGAGAAGATTCTGAGCAGGTGAATGATTCCTAGAACTTCACTAGGAAATTTAATGTAGAAAAATCGTGTGAAAGGGACCAGCAGTTGGTGTAATGGCTATGTCACTGGACTCCCATGTAGTCGGCTGCTGTTCGAGTCCCAGACCTGGTATCTTAAACTCACGCCGGGTGTGTGTGTGTGTGTGCCCAAGATCCCAAGAGGAGAATGGAGGAGAAGGGATTGTGGCATCGCCACCCCCCTGGGGGGTGATTTCTCACTCTCTTTCTCTCTGTTTCTCTCCACCTCTCTGGTGAGCGCACGCCCTGTGGCAAAAACCTCTCAAAAAAAAAAAAAAGAAAAATGATGTGAGAAACCTGGATCATAGAGGAATTACAGAACTGTGTGGAATTTACATGTAAGTGTTTTTTGTTAAGGCTTTTTGGTGTTCTCACATGCCTAATTTGATCAGAACAATAACTGTTCTCACTAGAGGTGAAAAAGTCTGTTCTGGTCAGTCAGAAACTGGGCTAGGACAGAGAACATATTAGGGAAGGGAATTCTGGTCCCCTGCGTCCAGCCTTCCATCAAGTGAATGTTCGAGCGCTTGGATACATGGGGTTTTTTCTCCCTTTCCAGGCTTCTGTAGTCTTTCGTACGTGAGACGAGCTGCCATTTTATCCCAAGCAAACATCATTGGCCAGGCCCACACCTGGCTGACCATATCCCTTAGTCAGACTCAGTCTTCCTCAAGACCTGGAAGACCCTCAGATCCCTCAGCACTCGTCCCTGTTTTCTGTCCCTATTCATGAGACTGCCCTACACCTCCTTAAACTGCTGTGAAGAAGAGTCCAGTTACACTGAGCTCTGAGCTTCAGAAGTCTGCTAGTACCGAGCACCACAAGGGCCCAGGAGGTGAAGGGGTTGGGCTTAAGCATGCGAGTCATAATAACTTGCTTGTGTCTCGCCTCTCATAACGTTCACATCATGTGACATGAAGCTTCTGTGAGCCTCACAGATGTTGATGATATTATTTCCCACATTGCATAGTGTAGGTGAAACACTTTTGCCTAGCTGAAGTTCAAGTTGATATTGTGCTCTTCCTCCCATTGAATTCCTATTTTGTTCATCTCTGTACTCCTGAAGTGTATGTTTTAAGAAATGTGGGGATGTGTATTAATTGACTGAATTACTGATCAGCTATAGAATAGCTACAGTTTATAGTTTCGTTCCTCCAAAGTGCTAATCCTATCATATAACTTTGCAGGGTAACCATTGTCATTGATACTGACTCACTCTCAGCTTTCTTAGCAGGTTACCTAGGATATCTGCCATCTGTCTAGTGGCTGTCCCTTCAGCATCACAGCTGAGCACTCTTCAAAGTGACTGTGCTAAAACTGCACTCCGCATGATGCATCAGACCCACTGTCTTCTCTCTTCCCTCTGGGGTTTTGTGCTTTCCTTATTTTTTTTTTAAAGAATTATTTAACTTTATTTTAATTTGATGAGAGAGAAAGACAGACAGTGAGAGAGAGAAAGTAAGAAAGTAAGCCCCCAGATCTGGGACTTGAACCTTAATTTGCCATGTGGGAGTTCAACTCCCTTAGCCACCATGCCATCTTCCAGCCCCATGAAATTTTGTACTTATCCTCTCCAACTTGTCTAATGTTGAACATCAACAATCACCAGCACCAAATCAAAGCATCTGCTTCTGGAAGACTTTTCCAGCGATAATATGTATAATGTGTATAACATAGTATGTATTATACACTGGAACTTTGGAGGAAAATGAATATGGGTTTCGCTCACTTACTAGTTATACAGCCACGTCTTGCTTCCACTGCTCTGCATCTTAATCATTTAGAAAATAGGATAAAAATCTCTAATATTTATATATTGAGGATTCCATGAGATAAATATCTATTAGATACTCAACAGCACAATAAATATCCTTTATATAAAAGTTATATGTGTATTTTTTGGGGGAGGTTTTTGCTATAGGGTACATGCACTTGCCAGAAAGACAGAGACAGAGAGACAGAAAGTGAGAAATCACCCCCCAGGGGGATGGCCACACCACAATCCCTTCTCCTCCATTCTACTCTCAGGATCTTGGGCATGCACACACACACGCGCCCCGCGTGAGTTTAAGCTGCTAGCTCTGGGACTCGAACCTTAGTCGGCTACATGGGAGTTAAGTGACATAGCCATTACACTAACTGCTTGTCCCTAAAAATTATATTTTTGATGTAGTGAGCAAAATTGATCATTTTCTCATTTATCTCATCTCTTAATTACCTTCTCTTAGTATTTTTTTTACATATTACTGAAATTTCTTCATAACTGTTTCATACGGAACATGAGATGTTTTTTTGAGAGGGGGGAGGTTTTTGCTATAGGGCGTGTGCGCTCACCAGACAGACAGACAGAGAGAGAGAGAGAGACAGCGAGAAATCACCCCCCCAGGGGGGATGGCCACGCTGCAATCCCTTCTCCTCCGTTCTACTCTCGGGATCTTGGGCACGCATGCACACGTGCCTGGCGTGAGTTTTAAGCCACTGGGTCTGGGACTCAAACCATGGCGAGCTATGTGGGAGTCCAGCGACATAGCCATTACACTAACTGCTGGTCCCTGCCACATGAGTTTTTTGAAAAATAACACTATGCCTTTTTGTCTTTTTATATACCAACCACCCAGCACAGAACCTGATTCATAGTAGAATATCAGTAAGGATTTACAGAGTAGCTAATAATTAATTAAATAGACAGTAATGAAATAGGTTAATAAAAGGGCATAAAGTCTGAATTAAATTTTAGTTCTGTCCTTACTAGTTTAGCAACTTCCTTAACTTGTCTAAATTTCAGTTTCCATACTTGGAAGATAATTTACTGACAGTAATGCTATGTAGGGGGTTGTTGTAGACTTTCTAAGAGAAAAATAAGAAATATGTCAAGTGCTTTGTATTACATTGCTCTGTATAAATAGTAATCAATAGTATTTTTATATTTTACTTGAACATACTTTCATTTTCCATAGTTTTCTTTGCACTATAAGATGTTTGGTCAAATTTTATGAAAATCTATCATTAAAAGCAAAAAGGAAAAAAAGAGGAAATACATCATTTAAGAGCAAAAACAGAGAGAGAATATGGAATTGAAAGAAGGAAAATGTCCGGCAACTTTTCTTAGCCCAGGTAGATTTTGCATGTCAGAGGACCTGTCATGGGTGTTGGTTGAATTCTGAAATCCTTACGTTTAGAGCCAGTTGCTTCTCACAGGGATTTCTTCTAACACACCTGCCTAAGAAAAGCTTGTTTCACAAGCTTCCTGTCAAATTTATTTCCAATTACCCTGATTCCTCAAGGCAGTCATTTAACCTTTTGGAATTTATGAGCTGAAGGACTAGTCTTGTCTTGGTCCTTATTTTGTATAGATTTGCTGGCTGCTATTGGCCTTGTTGCTTAAAGGCCCTCTGTACTTCCTGTGTGAGTTAGAATCCAGGAAGGTTCTTTGCAGCATGTGTGACCTGTCATGTGGGCTTCCTATTTGCCTGATGTGTGATTACTTCTTGGAGCCATTTAAAGACATCTGCTTCAGGACCAGCAGATGGTGTAATGGTGAAGTCACAGGAATCCCACATAGTTGACTGTGGTTTGAGTCCTGGACCTGGTGGCTTAAAACTCACACTGGGTGTGTCTGTGTGTGTGCTCAGGTCCCAAGAAGATAATGGGGGAGAAAGGATCATGATGTGGCCATCCCCCCAGGGAATAATTTCTTACTCTTTATCTTTCTATCTCCCTGGTGAGTGCATGTGCCCCATTATAACAAAAATAACTCTTAAAAAAAAAGGCATTTGCTCGAATTTACCAGAATGATCACAGTGTTAGCAGTAGGTAAGAATGGTCTGTAACCCATAGAAGGATAATTAAATGAACATTTATCAAACATGTATTAGGTGCTAGTTGCTATGTTATGTATTTATATATTTTCAGTTAACTCTCAAGCAGCTCCAGGACAACCCCAAGAACTTTATATACTTTGGGAAATGAAGAAATTGAGTTAATATATTTTAAATAACTGATTAAGAGCTATACAGTTATTTATTTATTTTTATTTATTTATTTTTTGAGAGGTTTTTTTCTATAGGGCATGTGCACTCGCCCGAAAGACAGAGACAGAGAGACCGAAAGCAAGAAATCACCCTTCAGGGGCGATGGCCACGCCGCAATCCCTTCTCCTCCATTCTCCTCTCGTGATCTTGGGCACGTATGCACACATGCCTGGCATGAGTTTAAGCCGCCAGGTCCGGGACTTGAACCATGGTTGACTGTGTGGGAGTCCAGTGACATAACTAGTACACTAACTGCTGGTCCCAAAAGCTATACAGTTATTTAGAGGTACATTTGGAATTTAGACTCACCCAATGTCTAAGTTCTTTCAATGCAGCGATCATTCTCAACTCCTGTGGGATATGGAATCTGAATTTTTCTTAGTCTTTCCAATTATGATACAAATCAGAAATGTACAACACTCACTGGAATGTGTTTTGTAGCTACTCAGCTCAGTTGACCATTTGCTGTTTGTTTACACTCAATTTCTTAGTCTTTGTAAGCATAAATAAAGAATGTTTATTTATTCCTTAATGAAGAAAGTTTAAAAAGAATTCTGGAATTCTTCAAAGGATTGTTCAGTTCATCCCACACATTCATCAAGGTCTAGCTATCAGTTAATTCAGTTTGCCCAGGGAGGGATAACCTATCTTCTCAAAGCATGTTTCTTACTACTGCACCCTCCCTTCTCACAAAGTAAGCCATGCAGGCATGGGAGCTGGACTTTACTTAGAAACAAGAGTATGCTCATTTCTGTGACTCAGTTCTAGCTTAATTGCTTAACATCCTTGTTATGAAAAGACATATTTAGAAAGAAAGGTATGAATTTACATAAAGAGGTCAAGTTTTCTGAGAAGTGAAAGACCAACTATCTACCCCGGAAAGGGCTGTCCTTCTTTTTCTTTTTTCTTTTCTTTCCTTTTCTTTGTCCTCCTTTCCTTTTTTTCTTTCCCTTTTTTTCTTTCTTTCTTTTCTGTTTTTGAGAGATTTTCTTATAGGGCGTCTGCATTTACCAGAGAGACAGAGAAAAAGAGAAATTATACCACAAAGGGGATGGCCATGCTACAATACCTTCTTGGGATTTGGACATGTGTGCACATGTGCCGGGCATGAGTTTCAAGCCTTCACGTCTGGGATGCGAACCATGGTCAGTTATATAGGAATTGAGCACCTTAACCGCTATGCCACCTGCTGGTCATCCCTTTCTTTTCTTAAACAGATAATAAGAGGGGTTAATGACCTCAGATCAGCAGATCTGGACTTACTTGATTTTTTTTTTTTTTTTGAGAGATTTTCACTGTAGGGCGCGTGCACTCACCAGACAGAGAGAGACATAGAGACAGAAAGCGAGAAATCACCCCCCAGGGGGGATGGTCACGCCGCAATCCCTTCTCCTCCATTCTCCTCTCGGGATCTTGGGCACGCACGCACACGCGCCCGGCGTGAGTTTTAAGCCACCGGGTCCGGGACGCGAACCGCGGTCGACTACGTGGGAGTCCAGCGACACAGCCATTACGCTAACTGCTGGTTCCCAACTTACTTGATTTTTTAGAAAGACCAGTCAGCGTCCACTTCAGTTTACAAAAATTTACATAGTACAATTATTCAGGTTTCCACATTTGCAACTCTTTTCCCAAAGTGTCATATTCTATAAATATTGTTATCATGTGGAAAAGATCTGCCATGTACTTGAGGCTGGTCCCTTCCCCTGAAGAACATTTTCCTGGGCACAAAAAACTGCAAGAGACTTTACTTTTTTTTTTTTTCCCCCAAAAACTCTGTAGTTCTCCAGCTTCTGGCCAACTCTAGAGTTCAGTATCTATAAACCAACTTTGAGATGGAGTCCCCTCAAGGATGCAGTTTGTCATTTCAGGCCTATGCAGTCACTGACTGCATTGCTGAGTTTCCTGTGTAGAAGTTCCCTGCCCGAGCCCAATTCAGTTCTTAGCATACACATCAAATAGGAGAACGTTAGGGTGGGAGAGAAGGAGGGAGAAGAAAGGAATGGGTCAGTTAGAGATTATTAGCTCACCTAACAGTGGTTTACTGTAGAATTTTAGTTAATTAATTTCTGAAGGTGAAGATTTCTTATATTTTAAAAGTATGATTTTTTTGTAAAGTATCTGGATTTTCTTTTTTTTCTTTCTGACTAGTTTTGTAGATAGTGTGGTCCACCATGGCCTACTATATTCTCCTCAGCAGTTGAGATCCATTGTCAAATATTTTTGGCATCATGTATGTGTGTGTATAGATAGAGATGGAGCTAAATATCATAAAGTGCACACGTTTTAAGTACAGTCAGTAAACATTTTAAAGTGGATATGCATGTATCAGCATTGCCTGCACAGATGGATAGAATGTAGTCAGCATCCCAGAATCAGTTGTCATACACCTTCCCAGTCCATAACCACTGTCTCCTCAAGGTAGTCATCATTTAAGGACCTTTCTACATTGGCAGGTGAAATCTTGCATGGAGGCTAGTTTGACTTGATGTAACTACTTTAATTGCCTGTTTTAATGACCATTTTGTCATAGGGATTTCATACTCTAGAGTAGCTTGTCAAAAGTCACTTCAAGGCACCAGCAGATGGTGTAATGGTTACATTGCTAGACTCCCACATAATTGACTGTGGTTCGAGTCCCAGACCCGGTGGCTTAAAACTTACTCCAGGCACGTGTGCACGCATGTCCAGAATCCCAAGAGAAGAATGGAGGAAAAGGGATTGTGGTGTGGCCATCCCTGGGGAGGCGGGTGATTTCTCTCTTTCTGTCTCTCTGTCTCTCCAGTAAGTGCACTTGCCCTATGGAAAAGAAAAAAATCTCCCTTAAAAGAGATCATTTCAAGTAGCCAGCAGGTGACATACTGGACTCCCACATGGCCAACCACAGATCGAGTCCCAAATCAGACAACTAGAGACTCATGCCAGGTATGAGTATGTGCATGCCTGAAATCCCAAGAGGAGAATGAAGCAGATGGGATTGTGGCATAGCTCTCCCCCTGGGGCCTGATTTCTCAATTTCCCTTTCACTGCCTCTCTCTGTTTCTCTGGCAAGCACACATGTCTATGTCAACATCCTTCAAAAAAAAAATAGTCATTTCAATTAAGAATGAGTAATAAAATCCATCATCATTATTTTAAGGAATGGTGGGTTTTGTGTAGCATTTCTCTTGTGATAACGGTAAGCCTACGAATGAATTCAGGTCTTTCATATTTGCTGTTCTGTTACTTCTTACCCATCAGACTACCATTCTCTTCTCAAGGTCGTCTGTTTGGGCCCATCCCCCTTAACTCTGAACAGGTGTCATGCATTGGTGTGTAATGGTAAAAAATGTGGGTTTACAGCTCTACTGGTTATTGAATTTTGATCTTATAGAATTCTAGCTGTGTAATTTTGTAGAAGCAGATTACATTCCCTGAGCCTCACAACTGTAAAAAAAAAAAAAAAAAAAAAAGCTTTTGTTTTTTTTTTTTTTTTTTTTTTTTTTTTTTTTTTTTTTAACAATTTTTTAATTTACCAGAAGATGTGTGCACTCCCTAAAGAGAGTCAGAGAGAGGGAGAGGGAAAAAACCCACCCCTCTGTGGGACATCATTGCACAGCACACTCTTCTCCATTTCTCAATCCTGTTCAGTTTTTGGGTATGTATGCACATGTTCCTGATGTGTTTTTAAGCCACTTGGATTGGGACTCGAACATTGCGATCAGTCATGCAGGATCTGGCTCCCTAACCACCAGGCTATAAGGCCAGCCCAGTTACACCTGTTTAAATTGTTGTCCTGATTAAATGAGATAACTCATATGAAAGTCTATGCCTCATAGAGTTCACAATCCACCACCTCCTCCCTCAAAAAACAAAGCAAAACAAAACAAAACAAAACAGAAACTCTAAGCTAGAATCTATGTACCATTCTTTAAATTATTGGTAATATGAACTTTAAAGACATAATATGTTTTAATTTCCCTGAGTCATTCATATTTCATATTTTGTATTTCATCATGAGGTTGGACATTAATCTTGTTAAATTGATTACTATGGTGAAGCAAGAGACAAGGAGAAAAGTATATTGCCATTATAAGGCTTTGTGGAAGGGGGGAGTTGAATCAGACTAAAGTGGTTTTTAATTGATAGTTATCCAACAAAAATGTACATAGTTTGTCATTTTCAGTTGCCAGAGAGTACTTGAACTCATCAGAGAGAGAGAAAGCACCCTCCAGGGGGGTGTGGTCATGACATAGTCATTTCTCTCTTTCTCCAGCTTATTAGAATTTTGCAAATGCATGAACACATGTCAGTCATGTTTTTCAAGCTGTTGGGACTGGAATTCAAACCATGGCTGGCCATGTTGGATCCAGCTCCTTTAACCTGGCGCTGGTGTGCTGGACCTGGCCCTGTGTGCTGTTTTTCCATAGAGAGCATTGCTGGAAAGCAGCTGTCAGATACAACTTTGTAGAATGTTCCTATGCAAGTGTACGTAGATGGAATTATGTGACTAGCTATATCCAATGAAATACTTTTGTAATACCTGTGTCATTTCCTGGCCAGAGAGGTTAAGAAGTGGATGTGCCCTATTGATCATTTCTTTCTCTGTCCTTGATCAGGAAGCATGTACTCATGAATACACACACACACACACACACACACACACACACACACACACAATCCCTAAGACAGAGAATGAGAAATATTTTCTATAAAGAACCAGGTAGTAAATACTTTAGGATTTGAGGCATATACAGTTTCTATTATAGCTCCTTAACTCTCATTTTAGAATAAAAGCAGTCACCATGGATAATATATAACCAACTTAGTGTTTTAAGAAATCTTTATTTATGGTCATTGAAATTGAATGTCATCATTTTCTCAAAAAAATACTTGTTTTAGCTGTTTAAAAATGTAAAAGTCATTCATATTTGGCTCCTGAGTTATTTAAAAGGTGATGGGCAGGCCGGCTGGTGGTGTGATGGTTAAAGACCCTGGTCTCCCACATGACTGACTATGGTTCCGGTCCTAGACCTGGCAGCTTGCTTCCTCACATACTCTCCCTCCCTTTCCTTCTCCCTCTCTCTCTCCGGTGAGTGCATGAACCCTATAGCAAATTAAAAAAAAAATAATGATAATAAATAAGTAATTCTTTAAAAAAAAAAAGAGAGGTGATAGACTGCATTTGGCCTGTAATTCCTGATCTAACTGATGGCAGATTCCCAAAATGTAAGTAGTTTTGGTCCTTGAATCTTCCTGAGACATGTCACATGCAAAATACCTGTATGGAATTGCTACGTTAGCAGAAAATAAACTGTATATACAGTGTAAACCAGAGAATTTTAGTCGTATCCATTAGTGTGTGTTATCTTTACTGATAAAGAAATTGGGTACCAAAGCGGAGTGCTGCTGTAAGATTAGATAAAATGCCTGTCATTGGCACAGTTGACTGAAAAGAGCTGAAAATTAGAAGCAGTAAAGTTGAAGACTTGTGCATGCAAGGCAAAACATTTACTAAAACAAATCTCCTACATTAACTCAGAAAATGGACTGTGTACCTGCTGAGCCTGTCTGTATGGAAGAGCTTAGGGAGAACCATCATGCTGCAGTTCGTTGATGATTCCTTATAGTTTTAACAGCCAATGAAGAGAAAACAATGTGAACAGGAAAGAGGTGACCTCTTTACAAACAGTAATGAAAGAAGATATGCTCAGGAAAGAGATGACCTCTTTACAAACAGTAATGAAAGAAGATAGAGAAAGTTTCAAATGGTTTTGTCTAAAAAATATTAGAAAAAGCAAAGTTTCTGAAATGCTTATGAAAATGAGTTACTCCTGTGGTAACTAAAAAGTTATCTCTATACCATCACAGACCTTTGTACCTAATTTTAATGTTTTTAGTTTTAATTATTTGCAAATGATATTACAGGTATTTAAACAATCTTTGCTAAACATCTTGTGAAGAAGAGAGTATTCATTTAAGTTTAATTGAATGCTATTGTGTCTTATAATAACATGTGGGTCCATTGAACTAGTTTATAAAATAAGTACATTTTGGGACATGAGTAATTTCATTTTTCCCATGATAAAATATTTCATTAGTTTATCATTCTAGGACTTATTTTATGAAATCGCATTAATTATTTCTATCTAAGCTAAGAAATGTACTAAAGTATTTGATAAAAAGGTAAAACTGTGGTGTCTCACAGACGATGATGGAATATTGAAACAGAACAATAGTATAACATACCTCTTTAGTTTACTTACTGTGCTACTGAAGGTATACATCACATTTTACAAAAAGAAACTCAGAAATTTGATGTCACCTCTTTTGTAGTCCCATTTTTAACTTTGACCAAACTTTATGAAGAATTTAGAATGTTTGATTATGTGGCCATGATGTCAAAGAAAATTGACAGAAAAAGTGTTTTCACAGTTGTTATATGAACCAAATGGTACAGGTAAAGATGCAGAGTAGGCTACTCTAGATTGTAATGATTATGGTTAATTTGATTATATAAATGTAATCTTAGATAGTGACATTTTAGAAGATGATATCCTGAATAATTTTTACAAACTTAAGGATCAATAAGACTGATAGAATATCTTGACAGAAAATTAATAAGAAAGAGTGGATTGGACCAGCCCTGTGGCCTAGTGGTTGAATGAACTGGCAAACTGCAGTTCGAGTCTTGACCCTGGCACTTGGAAGACAAGGCACACGTGTTTGTATATGTGCCCCACATCCTGACAGGATAAAGAAATGAAAAAGGAATTGCATCATGACTCTGCCCCATCGTAGGATGCTTTCTCCTTCTCTCTCTCTCTCTCTTCCTACCTGTCTCTGGTGAGTGCAATTTGACAAGATAAAGAAACAGCAGACTTGAACAATGCTATAGATCAAAGGATCTGATAAATGTATACAGAACATTTCACTCAACAGTAGCCAAATACACTCTTCTAAAGTGCACACAGAACATTCTCCAGGATAAATCACAGATGAAGCAATGAACAAGTCCTAAAAACTTTAAGAGGACTGAAACCATACCATTATCTTTTTTTTTTTTTATTTTCTTCTTTTTTTGAGAGTTTTTTGCTATAGGGCGCGTGCACTCGCCAGACAGACAGAGAGAGACAGAGAGACAGAAAGCGAGAAATCACCCCCCGGGGGGATGGCCACGCCACAATCCCTTCTCCTCCATTCTCCTCTCAGGATCTTGGGCATGCACGCACACATGCCCGGTGTGAGTTTTAAGCTACCAGGTCCGGGACACAAACTGCGGTTGACTACATGGGAGTCCAAGCGACATAGCCATTACGCTAACTGCTGGTCCCCCCCATTTATCTTTTCTGACCACAGGTCTATAGAACTAGAAATTCATAGGAGAAGGGAAATTGGAAAATTCACTTCATATGGAAACTAAACAATATACTCTTTTTTTAATTTTTTTTATTTTTATTATCATCATAATCTTCTTTATATTACATTGGATTACATATAACTTTACATTGTATTACATTGTTTTTTCAAAAGGGAATGCCATACATGTCAGTCAGTACAGAGACATTAATCTCCCCACTTCAACATTCCATATCTTTTCTGTTTTCCCCAATCATTATTTTTATTATTCTAATTATTTTTATAAAACAGTCAATTGCTATTTCTCGTTTTGCTTGTAAAAATACTTTGCCCATCATGAAATACTTCTCAGACCAATCCAGTTGAGAATACTATACATGTCATCATCAACAGTTAATAACCCCTATCTGTTTCTCACTAACGTCCTGTCTCTCTAAACAATATACTCTTGACCAAAGAGTCAAGATCCAGCCAGGGTTCCTTGATAAAACTGTGCCAGAGGATAAGTTTCTCTTGGATTCCTTCCTGGCAGTACCACTGCCTTCTTAAGTGAAAGCAAACCCACAGATCTCCAAAGCTGGTATTAAAATGAGAATCTAGTACTGGGGAGGGTGTTTGGTCTTTGAGAATCAAACTTTACTAGCCTTTAGCTTTTGATGTCATCCTGAGTAGTATTTCCAATTTCCTCCACTTGGGGAGGACACTGAATTGGGTAGCTGAAGAACAACGAAGTACATGAAAACTCAACTAAGGTAAAGCTAAAACATTCAAACAGCACATCACCAAAAATTAGAAGGAAAATACATACAGGAGTAATAATAAAAATCTAGATAATTCCTTTTACTGTTGTAAAAGTACTCATAAACAACGTATAGATCATTCTAGGAAACTTTATGGAAGCTTTTTCTTCCTAGCTACTGGTATTTCTCCAAGAAGTTGAAACATTGTAGTAGAATGGACACACATTTGAAGTCAGATAGACTTGGTTTGGAATCTTGGTTCTGGCTCTCTAACTTTGAATGAGGCAGTTAAATTCTTTGAGTTACCATGTTATCAACCATTAAATGATGCTATGTACTATATGTGATATGCACTACGTTGTACTTGTGGTTGATCACAGTCCTACTTTCTAAATATTCCATCTGGCATTGCATTCCATATTAAGTGTTATAAACCAAGTTTGGAGCAGTTGAGGTTCCTCATTACCAGAGAACAAATTGCCTGTGATAGTGATTAAATTCTGTGAGAAGTTTGGGGAAAAAAAAAAAAAAAGAAAGATCCAGCCAGGGTCGTGTACACTGCTACGATGCTGGGCTCTGCAGGTTGGGATCACAGGGGAGACTGAGTTTGATTTCTGGTCCATCCTAAAGGCCAGGCCTGGTAGTGTGTGCCTGTAATCACAGTGACATGGCAGATGGAGGAAGGAGAATCATGAGCTTGAGATGGTTTGACCTGGGTAATGTAGAGATACCCTATCTGAAAGAGCTAAATGTGGTCCCAGATACTCAAAAAGATCATAAGACAATAAGACCCCTGTCTTAAAAAAAAATAAAACCAGAAAACGGAGGCAGAAGGAAATCAGCAGAGAAATAAAATACTGTAAGATGAATGAAAATATATCAAACATGGGATGCTACAAAAGTAATTCAAAGAGGTAGGTTTATAGCAATAAATATCTACATGAAATAAGATATATTGCACCATCAGTGGTGGTGCAGCAGGACTGCCATGGTCCACAGTGCTGGCCCCACATGGGATGGGCCCTGGTTCATGGCCAGAGGCTGGTCTGAACGTTGCAGGTGTGCACACATGCCCATGATGTGAGGATCATGGCATGAAGATCCTCTTGGGAGTGTTTTTTGACTCATGGAATAAATTAGTGAAAAAAGAAAGATCTCAAATAAATAACCTGATTTTATGCCTCAAACAACTATAACAAAAGAACAAAGTCCAAAGTTGACAGGAAGAATTAAATAAAGATTGGGAACCAGCAGTTAGCGTAATGGCTATGTTGCTGGACTCCCACGTAGTCGACCGCGGTTCGTGTCCCGGACCTGGTGACTTAAAACTCACGCCGGGTGCATGTGCGTGCGTGCCCAGGATCCCAAGAGGAGAACGGAGGAGAAGGGATTGCAGCGTGACCATCCCCCTGGGGGATGATTTCTCACTTTCTGTCTCTCTGTCTCTCTCTGTCTGGCGAGCGCACGTGCCCTATAGCGAAAATCTCTCAAAAAAAGAAAGAATTAAATAAAGATTAGGAAGAAAGAAATGAACAACTAGGAAAAAAATAAAATTAACAATTGGATTTTTAAAAAAGATAAATAAAATTGATATATGTTAGCTGGGAAAGACAAGACTGAAAAGAAAACCAGAAATTGAAGAGGAGTCATTAGAATTGATGCTATAGAAATAGAAACAGTGGTAAGAGACTACTGTGAATTATTACAAGTAGAATAACTTACAATGGACAAATGTCTAGAAATATACAATCTACCAAGACTAATCATGAAGCAGACAATCTGAGCAGACCAATTATAAATATGGCTATTAAATTAGTAATCAAAACCATCTCAGAAATGAAAAGTACAGGACAAGGAAGCTGGTGAACTCTACCAAACATTTAAAGAATTAACAGTCTTTTGCAAATTATTTCAAAAAATTGAAGAAGCAACATTCATCTTATGAAGACAATATTACCCTGATTCTGAAGCCAGACGAAGATGGTACAAGAAAAATAAAGAAAACAGGACAAAGATTCTAATGAACATAGTTGTAAAAATGCTGAAAGAAAGAAAAAAAATGGGACCAGCAGTTAGCATAATGGCTATGTCACTGGATTCCCATGTAGTTGGCTGTGGTTCAAGTCCTTGACGCAGTGGCTTAAACCCATGCAAGGCACGTGTGCATGTGTGCCCAGGATCCCAACAGGAGAATGGAGGACAAGGGCTTACAGCATGGCTGTCCCTCCTGGGATGGTGATTTCTCGATCTCTGTCTCTCTGTCTCTTTCTTTCTGGCAAGTGCACATGTCCTATAGCAAAAACCTCTGGGGAAAAAAAAAAAGAAAGAAAAAAGAAAAAGAAACAAATCAAAAAAACTAGTTATCTAAATCCAACAATAAAAGGTTGGTATACCATGTCCCATAGAGATTTATCCCTGATGCTCAAGTATGGTTCAACATAAATAAAGTTGTAAATGGATACAAATAAAATGTTCCTTTAAATAACTGAGGAACTTGAAAAAATATTATGCTGAATCATGATTTAAAAAAAAATGCGGGAACCAGCAGTTAGCCTAATGGCTATGTCGCTGGTCTCCCACGTAGTTGACTGCGGTTCGCATCCCGGACCTGGTGGCTTAAAACTCACGCTGGGCGCTTGTGCGTGCATGCCCAAGATCCCGAGAGGAGAATGGAGGAGAAGGGATTGCAGCGTGACCATTCCCCCTGGGGGGTGATTTCTCGCTTTCTGTCTCTATGTCTCTCTCTGTCTGTCTGGCGAGCGCACGCACCCTATAGCGAAAACCTCTCAAAAAAAAAAAAAAAAAGCAACAGTTTGAGTATAGAAGGAATATGCCTCAATACAATACAGGTTATATGTTACAAGCCTATAGCTAACACCATACTCAATGGTGAAAAGTTGAAACTGTCTTTCCTAAGATCAAGAATAAGACTAGGATGCTCATTTTCACTTTCTCTATTCAACACAGAATTGGAAATTCTAGTTAATTAGGCAAGAAAAAAGAAAGAAAAGGCATATAAATCCGAAAGGAAGAAGTAAAATTATCTTTGTCTGTAGATGACAAGATCTTACATGTAGAGGATCCTAAAGACTCCAGCAAAGCAAAGCAAAACAAAAGTTTAAAATTAAAAAAACATTTGGTCAAGTCGTGTGATACAAAACCAACCTATGAAAACAGGTTACATTTCTTTACACTAGTAAAGTATTACTCAAAAAGGAGAGTTTGGGGCCAGCAGGTGGTGTGGTGGTTAGGGCAGGGGACTCCTACACAGCAGACTGTGGTTCAAGTCTTGGACCTGGTGGTTTGCTTTTTTCCTTTTTTACTACTCTCCCTCCCTCTCTTGTGAGTGTGCATGCCTGACAGCAAATTAAAATATGATAATAAATAAAATTAGGTAACTCTAAAAAAAGTTGAAAAAAGCATCTCATCCACGATAGGAATAAACATAACTACAGAAATGAAAGACTTCTACACTGAGCACAACATGATATTAGTTCAAAAATTAAAAAGAAACAAATGTGAACAGAAAGATGTCCTGTGTTCATGGATTAAAAGAATTCATATTGTTAAAAATACTCATAATATTCAAAGCTATGTGCAGATTCAATGGAATTGGTATCAAAATCCTAGTGGCATTTTCTTTATAGGAAATAAAAATAATGTTAAAAGTCATATGGAACCACAAAAGACCCAGAATAGCAAGTGATGTTGAAGAAAAAAAAAATGACAAAGTTGGAAACATCATACTGTCTGATACCAAAATATATTACAAATGTGCAGTAATTAAGATAATATGGTACTAACATAAAGACAGGCATATAGACTACTAGAGAAGAATATAATATTCAGAAATAATCCCACAAAATGGTCTGCTAATCTTCAAGAAGGTGTTAAGAAAGCACAATGAGCTATTAAATAGCTTCTTTAATAAATGGTATTGGGAAAACTAGATATCTACATGCAAATCAATAAAATTGAAAATTGAACCTTGTAAGAGAAAAAAATGAACTCAAAATTAAAGACTTACAGGAAAACCTGACATATCTGATACAGGAATATTATCCAACATATGCAAATATATATAATATTATGTAGTATAGATATTATAAATTTATAATACATAAAACATCAGTTTGTTAGTATTAGTTTTATCTAGAGCTAATGCCATTTTTAAGGCATAAATTGCCTACCTAAGAAAGCATTTCAGAGGACCAGCAGATGGTGTAATGGTTATGTTGCTGTACTCCTACATAGTGAGCCGCAGTTTGAGCCCCAGATACAGTGGCTTAAAATTCATGCCAGGCATGTGTGTGTGTGCCCAAAATCCAGAGAGAAGAATGGAAGAGAAGGGATTGCAGCATAGCCATCCCTCCTTCTTAATTTCTGTCTTTCTGGCAAGTGCATGCACTCTATAACAAAAAATCCTCCCCCTCAAAAATAGCAATCACCCACATCATGGCTACATAAATTTTGTGGGCTAGTCCAGAGCTTATATTATTCCTTCAATTATCAACTTTTTTTCTGTATGACTAGGAGATATTTTTAAACTTTAATACACTGATTAATAAAATCAGGTGAAACTTAAGAGTCAGTCTCCCAGGGCTCTTATGTATTGAGTTACTAGTGAATGTGTTTTATGTCCATTACAGTATAGGCATCATCCAGTTTGAATAGCCACTCCATTGATGAATATTAAATTATTAAAACATTGAAAAGATTAAGCTAGTACAAAAGCAGTGCACCCAGCCCAAGTAAGGCACATTACCATGGACAATCAGTGCTGATTAATTTTCTTCTTTCTCAGAGAATATTGTGTTTAAGTCTCTAGACTATTAACGTATAAAAAAAAATGGAAGATAAAACCTGTTCTTGTGTAAGATTGTGAATTTCCTGTTCAAAAATGAGTGCTTCTACAGCGGACTTAGTTTCTTTGCACAAGTCATCGCTAGAGAAAGTAATAGTTTTCTAAGCTACTGAATCAGCAAAAAGAGTAGCATTAATACAATGTGTGATGAGTCTTATCACTATTGAGTGAAGAGGCAGGAAATTACAGACCCAGATAAAATGATGGGGTGTTGTGATTTTTATCGAATTCGCTTATTCACTTTAGTGAGGGTCGTAATTTTAGTTCAGTGTTAGTGTGCTCATCAGTCAGTCATGCATTCACAAGTGAATGCTCAATCTGTAGTACCGTCATTCTATAATTATAAAGAAACAGAAATGACTCCGGCACTTTTCTTCTGATTCTGTAACCTGGTTCCCCATCACCCATTTGAACACAGCTCTTAATTCTCCCTCCTAAACTTCCAGCACAGGCTTAGTGACATATTTCCAGTACCACTCTCCCCACCATCACCATTATCATCCCATCATCACCATGGTGTCACATCCCCTACCATTCAGCTTTTACCATCACCATTATGAACTGCAAAATAGGTGCATGGCTAACATGACAGAGGCCTGAATTATCAGGAGGCCTAGTCTGCAGAATGTGTTCATGAAAAGCCAGTGCGAGATACTGACCTCCCAGAAATGTTCTTCTTGAATTATACCACTGCTGATACATACCATTGTTGATGCCACCTTTCCTACTGGCGGCCCAGTATCTTCACTCCACTGGAGTGGCTAACTTATTCCTGTTTATTTTCTGGTTCCAAACTTGATTTTAGTTTCACCATTTCATACCTTGATCACAGCCTTTGTTAACTTGAGACAGTCTTTGCAGTCGCCATTGTTTTGACCTTTCTTATCCTTT
This sequence comes from Tupaia belangeri chinensis, assembly GCF_000334495.1. Taxonomy (NCBI): domain Eukaryota; kingdom Metazoa; phylum Chordata; class Mammalia; order Scandentia; family Tupaiidae; genus Tupaia; species Tupaia belangeri. The sequence continues at coordinate 6,217,270 of NW_006159609.1, forward strand.
GATTGTATAGTCATTTTAATTTTCAATGTATTCAGTGTAGCCAATATATTAGTTTTTGACATAGAATTTAAAATGTTTCAATTTTAGTGTTCAGTGCTTTCACATAAGTCATATTTATTATGGTTCTGGTATGTGCTCATATATGGTCTTTCCTGTCCCTACTCTAGCTCATTAAGCCTTGTACTTTCTTTAATTTGGATGCCTTTTCCATGAAGCCATCTGTATCAGGAAGGGTTCCAATAGGAAACAGATGGCACTCTTGAAAAGGGATTATTTGAGGAGGGTTTATTTAAAAGGTGGTTATTTACAGAAGTTGCATGTTGGAACACTGAAAATATAATATAGTAACAAGGGATTTACCATCTTTAGGCCTAAAGGGATAATGGAAGGTTCTGGTACCAACATCCAGAAAAAGAGTCATGTGAAGTCGTTTGCTTAGATACGTTCAGCTGGAAGGCAGAGGAAATGGGAGTAGGCAGAAATATGAGAAGGGAGTAGATCTGGGCAGAAATATAAGAAGAGTAGATCAGGGTAGCCTAATGCCAAATGTTGATTTGCATTGTTAGAGTCTGTACACAACATCTTTGATGAATCTGACAATGACTTAAATGTTAGGTCAGCCACGTTTCTGATGGTGAGATGAAATTCAGTTATTTACATAATGTGGCTTTTCTGGCCTGCCAAATATTTCTTTTAAATATAGGGAGTGTCAACTTATAACCTCAATATCACCTCCTACCTAAGTCTTTTTCCTAAAAACATGTTAAATGTGCTTCATTCTTCAGAGAGAGAGCAAGAGAGACAGGTATCCCAACAGGCTCTTGAGGCCAGCCTAGATCATGGGCACTCACATCTGTGCCCAGCATGTTCAGTGAGGGCCCTGGAAGAGAACCAGGGTCCTTCCCATGGGAATCCAGTTGCATTACCACAATATAGCAACTGGCCCTCTAAAAACTTGTAATTATTTTATTTGATTGCTGTGAATTAACATTTACTCTCATCAGTATTTTATGTTATATCTATATTGCTGTTATATATAGTAAGTTTTGGTTTATTGTTTCTTCTCTAATTATAATATCTTTAGCAAGTTGTTTAAGTTTTTAGAAAGAATGGAAGCTTTGCAGGCAGAAAAATGTGAGTTAGAATCCAAGCTCTTCTATTTAAAATAATAGTCATAACTCATCATTCTTATTTAAATGATGTATTGCTTACCATTGTTTTTCTTATTTACTCTTTTAATTTAACAACATTCAAAACTTTACTGACATTAAAATTCTGAAGGCTAGAAACCAGTTCTTTTGTAAAATTCTCTCAATTTGTTTTTATCTCTTGTTACCTCCTCATCATTATATTCATGTAATGCTTTTTTTTTTTGGCAGTGGTACTGCAAAATTGATGTTCTATTTTTTTTTTCTCAGCACTTCATAGTAGGAGGCAAATGATATGACATGACAATTTAGTCCATAAATACTGATGATCACATAAGGGTTTATGTAGCAAGTCCCAAAGAAGGAAAAAAAAAATCTCCTGGTGTTAAATCAGCAAGTATAGCAAGAGCAAAGGAAATATGGTCAATATACAAAAGTTGATTGCTTTCTTATGCATCAGTAACAAACCAGTGAAATAAAAAAAATGCCATTTATGATAGTACCAAAAAGTCAAAATGGAATATTTATATATGAATATAACAAATGTGTGGAGATCTAGAATAGCTAATCCAATACTCAGGATAATAACTAGAAAAAAAAAATCAATTGGTGGAGTGGTGGTTAAGGCAACTGGACCACACTCTTTGAGTCCCAGAGCCAGTGACTTAGAAAACATGCATGTGCATGCCTGCCCAAAAGGAAAATGGAAAAATGGAAGAGAAGGAATTGGATCATGACTGTCCCCCATGGGAGGATGCTTTATGACTTTCCCTTTCTCTTTGACCAAGTACGCACGTTCTCTAACAAAATCACAAAAAATAAAAAGAGAAAATCTTTTAAAATGTAGAAGAGATCCTACTGTTCAATACCCAGATTTACTATAAGCCCACCGTAATGAAGACCTCATATTATTGGTGAACAATTGCCTGGATATTCCAGTGAAATGACATAGAGAGCATAGAAACATTAGGTCATGGGGAAAGTCATGACGTATTTGTCTCTGTTTTTGTATGTAAAAATGTGTCATGACTTTCCTGATGACCCAATAGATCCACTCAAATAAGAGTCAAATTATTTATAATGAGAAACAAAGAAAATTTATCAAGGAAAAAAGAAGACTTTGGAACAACTGAGTCTGGAACATTTAGTTTTATATAAAAACAATGAACCTGGCTACAGAATTTATGCTTTTCATAAAAATTAATTCAAAATAGGACATAAAACTAAATGTAAAACTATAAAACAACTTAAAATGTTAGCAGAGGTTCATGAAAAGAAATTTTGAGGGTGAAGGAGACTTTCATTCAGTTATAGTTTACAAATGAAAATCTAGCCTGTGACCAGGCTGGAGGGAATAAAGGAAGGGGCTGGTTTTGCAGAAGAAAAATTTCTGCTCAGATTCTCATTTAAGTTCTCTGTGCAAATGATTTAAACGTGTGGAGTTCTGATTGGTTGATACAAATTGGAATCCTATTGGTTCAGGAAAAAAAGTGGAAAGCCTCAGTTTAGGGTTTTTGCAGGAACACTCCAGACAGCAAATGACTACCTGATTCCCTGTAAAATTCAACTAGCAGATGGTGTAATGGTTACGTTGCTGGACTCCCTTGTAGCTAACCGTGGTTCAAGTCCTAGACTTGGCAGCTTAAAAGTCACACTGGGCTCTTGTGCATGTGTGCCCAAGATCCCACAAACCTTATGTAGATGATACATTGCAAAAGCATGATACATATAAATAAAAAAATAAATAGCTGGGAACTGAAAGAATTGAAAACTTCTGCTGTGTGAAAGACATTGTTAACAAAAAGACAAAGTTTAAAATGGGTTAGAATTGTTAACAAAAAGACAAAGTTTAAAATGGGAGAAAATTTTGGCAAGATACATATTTGATAAAGTATTTTTAACCCAAATACACAATGAGCACAACCTTAAAAATAAGAAAGCAATCCAGTTTAAAAAGATGAGCAAAAGATTAGAACAGGCACCTTGCCAAAGAAGATACACAAATGTCAGATAAGCATATAAAAAAAAATACAAAAACACACTCATCTGTCTCTAGGAAAATGTGAATTAAAACAGTAATGAGATGCTACTATACACTTGTTAGGATGGCTAAAACATCTAAACATGTCAGTTACTAACGAGAATGTCAACAGGATCTCTCATCATGGCTGGTAAGAACCCTCATGCAGGAAAGCAGTTTGGTGGTTTCTTGCAAACCTAGACATAGTCTTACCTAATGCCAGCAACAACATGCATGGGTACTAATTCCCCTGACTTGAGAACATGTTCTATCAAATGTTTACAACATCATTATTCATAATTGAGAAGATAGTCAGTCTCTGGTAGCCCTATTAAATATATTACTCAGTGAATAACAGCATTAGCTGACATAAATGAATTTTAAATCCCTGTGGCTAATAGAGCATGTGTGAATATTGCTACGTGCTGTGTTACCCTATTTATATGGCATTCTGTACCTGGCACAATTGCAGAGACATTAAACAGATCAGTTTTATGATACTGTGGAGGAAAGAAGTGTTGAATAGGTGAAGCACAAGGATTTTTTAGGGTGGTGAACTTTGGTACTGTGATAGTAAATATAATACCTTATGTATTTTTTAAAGCTTCTAAAACTAACTTGCCCAAGATATGGACCATAATATATGTAAAGTTAAAAAAATAGATTAGGAGATTATATCAAAAACATGACAAAATAACCTGAATGAATTAAAGTGCATGAAAATAATTAACAAAAATGGATGTGAGAAAGGATGATGACCTCAGTACTTTGGGAAAGGAAAGGAGTCTGTGAAACTACGGGCATAAGGAACACTCTAGTTATATAAAATTGTCCCTACGGGGTACGTGTTAACAATCTGAAAATACTTCACATGTATACTGAAAGTGGACAGTTAATATGTTGGCAGTTGCTGAGAGACAGATTTCTCATTTTGGAAGGGAGGGTTTCATAGATAAGCAAGGGAAGGAAGCTAGAATAAATCACATGATGGTGATGAATTAGTATTGAGGGTGTCAGGATGAACTTAATTTTAGTTCCATCTAGATGCAGATGGTTACTAAAGAAATATCTATAGATACATGAATATAACTAAATGAATTTACACATATATGTTCTCATTCTGTCAACAGAGTACTTAAAAACAATGACACCCCACAAGAAAAGAGCACAAATAGAGACCAGATACTGACTTTTTTTTAGGGGGGGGGAGGGAGGTTTTTGCTATAGGGCGCGTATGCTCACCAGAAAGACAGAGAGAGACATAGAGACAGAAAGCTAGAAATCACCCTCCAGGGGGGATGGCCACGCTGCAATCCCTTCTCCTCCATTCTTCTCTCGGGATGTTGGACACGCACGCATGCACATGTGCCTGGCATGAGTTTAAGCCAGCGGGTCCTCGAACCGCAGTCGACTACATGGGAGTCCCGCGACATAGCCATTACGCCTACTGCTGGTCCCACTCTTCTCCAAGGAGGGAAATGAAGGCTCTGGTGAGAAGTGATAGGTTAGGACTGACACAGAGAGTTTACAGAATCATTCTGGAGCATCTTGTGGTGTTAGCATAAAGAAGTGCTCAGAAGAAAAGCAAAACACATTCAGGAGGTATTTCAAAGGAACACCGGAGTCACCTGAAAGAATGGGTAATGGTCAGGTGATTCTTAAGCAACAAAATAGCAGCATTGGGTTACCACCCAGGGGAAAAAATAAATGTTCAAAAGTCCAGGCTCATGCACATAATGATTGAATGGATAAATTAATACACATGAGAAGAGAGACAGATCTACTCAGAAATATCTTAATAATTTAGAAAGATTAACTGTTCTGAAGTTGGAGCATGACTCAGCACTCCCTGAGTGTGCTGTGCCCAGTGATTTTCTTTCAAAGTGAAATATATGGAGAGGGGAAGAGCGCTACCATGGACAGAGCTGGAAAGCGCCGCCTCAGTAGGTGATTCAGATTGTCATCAGTGGTCATATGGCATGTGGATAATATTCATCTCTCTTGTTATCAGATAAGGATAGAACTTTACCTCTGTGATCTTTCGCATATCCATAACCCCACACTAATCATGAGGCATGTATTAACGTGAATCTCAATAAAGAGACAGTCTGCAAGTTACTTGACCAGTATCCTCTCAACTGTGAAAGTCATCAAAAACAAGCAAAGTCTGAAATTGTCACACCCAAGTGTTTCTTCCAGAGGCATGCTAACTAAATGGAATATGGTATCCTGGACAGTCCTGAAACAAAGAAATAATACCAATTTAAAACTAAAGAACATTGAACTAAGTGTGGATCTTGCTTCATGATTTTTGTCAATATTAGTTCATTAATTGTAAGATGCCCTCACAGATTTTCTATCATTCTAAAACTATTGTGAAATAAAATTTTTATGTTTAAAAAGCAAGATACACATGTATGTTTGTCAGTGTCCTTACAAAACCACTGGTTAGTGTTACACTTTCTATGTTCTGACAACCTGGTATGTAAGAAATGATGTCTTGGGACCAGCAGTTAGCGTAATGGCTGTGTCGCTGGACTCCCATGTAGTTGTCCGTGGTTCACGTCCCAGATCCAGTGGCTTTTAAATCATCGCGGGGGGCGAAGCGTGCGGG
>NW_006159609.1:6223195-6224443 GCF_000334495.1 Tupaia belangeri chinensis
AAAAAAAAAAAAAAAGAAAAAAAAAGAAATGATGTCTTAATATAATGTTATTGCATTTGGATATTTACCAGTGATACTGAACTGTAAAATGTTAAAATCAATTTTTAGAACTTTTCTGAATATCTGATCATAGTTTTTGTGTCCTTGTCTATCAAGCCATTTTTCTTAAGTTATTTATTAAAGAAATTAGCCTTTTATATGTGATATGTTAGACTTATTTTCTCAGTCAGTTGTCTTATTATTGTTTTATTTTTAATTTTGCAAGAGAGGTGCACGTACTCACTAGAGACAGAGAAAGAGGGAACGAGAGTAAGCACCCTATAGGGGAGATGGTCACACTGCAATGCCTTCACCTCCATTTCTCCATCCTTTTGGGATTTGGGGCATTTGTGTACATGTACCTGACATATTTTATCAAGATGTCAGGTCTGGGGCTCAAACAGCAGAGTCAGTCGCTTGGCCACTCATCTTAATCACCATGCCACGGACTGGCCCAAATATCTTATTTGAAGATCTTGTTTGTAACTACAAAAATGTTTTATTTTAACATTTTTATGTCACATTTTATGTTTTTTTTTCTTTTTTCTTTTATTTTATACATTCAATCACATTATTATTTGGCTTACAAAATGGATATTTCAATAGGTGAACAATTCTCCCTAGTACAGTTGATAAAAATACAAAATATCTTCAACAGATAATACCACATTTCTTTGTGTCATTAATGCTTTGCCTCCCTTTTTTTCTTCTAAATGTCCTTCCTCAGACCCTCCTCCTTCACACACACTGTATTTGGTATTTACAACTATATACTGTGTTTCTATATCTTTTAGTCAATTAGTTTCAGTTACAGAGTGAGGACACTCGGTATAAATTAAGTGGGGACATACAATGCCTCTCCTTCATAGCATGACTTACTTCACTCAGCAGTAAATCTTCCATATTCTTCCACTTCCTGTCAAAAGCCAGGGTTCTGTTGTTTTATGTGGCTGAATAGTATTCCATTGAGTATATGTGCCAGTTTTTCTATCCATTCATCTGTTCATGGGCATTTGGATTGTTTCCATGACTTAGCAGTTGTGAATAGTGCCACAATAAACATCGATGTGCAAGCAGTTTTCCAATTAAATATTCTTCTGTCCTTTGGGTAGAAACCAAGGAGTGGGATTGCTGGATCACATGGTAATTCTATTTGTAGATTTTTGGGGAATCTCCAAATTGTTCTTCACAGTGGCTGGACCAATTTAT
>NW_006159609.1:6228686-6260463 GCF_000334495.1 Tupaia belangeri chinensis
GTTTTGCTATAGGGCGTGTGTGCTCACCAGAAAGACAGAGAGAGACAGAGAGACAGAAAGTGAGAAATCACCTTCCAGGGGGATGGCCACATCACAATCCCTTCTCCTCCATTCTCCTCTTGGGATCTTGGACATGCATGGACACACACCCGGTGTGAATTTAAGCCACCGGGTCCGGAACTCGAACCGCGGTCGACTACATGGGAGTCCAGCGACATAGCCATTACACCAACTGCTGGTCCCCCAAGAGTTTTTCATTTCCTTTATTACAGACTTCACCTGTAATAGTTCCACCTGATTCTTTCTTAGTGTGCCCATTTCTTCTTTCATATCATGGAAGGACTTTCTAATCTCCTGTAGTTCATTGTCTCTTTTCTGTTCCTGCTCATATAATTTGTCCACCATGAATGTTCTAAATTCTTTCTCAGACATTTTGTAACATCCTCTGTTTTTTCAAGAAATGGAAGGGAATCACTGTGTTCTTCTGATGGAGACATATTTCCTGCTTTATTCAGACCTGAAGCTCTTCTTCTACTTCTAATCACTGGGAGATGTGCTCATTTTGGAATACCTTTTAAGAGAACATTTCCTCGAATAGGAGAAGTGTGTTTCCTTCTTGCTGTGGACTGAAGTCTGCTGAAGTCTCTCTTCTGTTGTGTTTAGCAATGTGATCTGAGGAGGAATATTCTATTCAGGTGTATGAAGAAAAGTATCTCCTTTTTCATAGGTGGTTCAGTAAAAGGGAGGACCCAGAGAGTCTTAAAATACTAGAGTATTTCAGAACTCTAATTCTAGACCTATCTAGACCATCCAAGAGGGTGGAGATAAAGAAAGATAGGACCAAGTAAGTGGGGAGAAAATAATAAGGAGAATTAAGAAAAAGTTGTGCCTCAGTGTCCCTTATGCCAGGGGTCTGAAAATAGAAGCGGGATGGCTGTAGAGCTGAGGGCACTCCTGGCTGACAGAGATAGGGGTCTCTGGCTTGGGGGTCCCGGGGCTGGAGCTGGGGTGGAGAGTTCCGCCTCAGTGTCCCTTATGCTAGTGGTCTGAAGATTGAAGCCAAATTTTATGTTAAGCGTATTCATATTTTAATTCATCTAGCTTCTGAATCTTTGAAAGATTTTTCCTACACCTGGGTAGGCTTTTTAAATTTTTGAAGATTAGTATACTTAATAATTTTTTAATGATCAGTATACTTAGTAATTATTAATTAGTATATGGAAGCAAAATTGTATTTCACAGCCTTGATTCAATTGCTCACTTGTTCTAGTTGATCTTTGAAAATGTTTTTGCAGATGGTCATGTCATCTGCAAATAAGTAGAGTTTTATTTCTTTCTTTCTTTTCTGTGTGCTTTCTTTTTGTTGCTAGACCTTCAGTATAGTGTTGACTGGAAAGTTTGAGAGTGGATATACTTGATGTAGCTCTAATCTTGGGAGGAAGTATTAATCTCCCTCACTGACTGGGCTATAAGTATGATTTTTGTAGATATTCTTCATCACGTTGAGCAACCTTGTGCTCCTGAAGAAAAAAAAAATCACAGAAATTTGCATTGTTTTTTGCCTTTGCATCCCAAGGGGGGATTTCTTTGGTTCCCGGATATCTGGCCTCGCTGCCAGTCATTCTAATCGACATTTCGTAGAAAAGAAAATGTGACTGGAGCTCCAGGGATTCTAACCTGCCAGATCAACCCACAATTGCCCTATAACAATTTGTCAAAATTCAGATTTCCTTTTAATATTTTTATGGCTGCCACATATTTTCATGTTCTACCAAAGGCTTAATCAGTTTGTGTGTCTAGTATCTCTTGGAAATATTTTGCTACATGTTGGAATTTAGTTCACCTAGTTTTATGTAACCTGAGATCTTTGACCACTTATAACAAAAATCTTGTAAGTTTTTTTTTCTTTTCTCATTGTCACTTTGGAAGTGTCAGGAGAAATGGTTTCAGTTATTTATACCACAAATATTTTTTGATCATCAACCATGTTCTAAGTGCTATGCTAAAAAGGATTTTTGTGGGCTGAATAGAATTAACTATCCACTTGAAGTAAGTGGCCTAAGACTGATTTTAACCTGACACCTACTTGTTATGTGTTGAATCTTAGCAAGTCACAGAGCTGTTCTGTGTATTCCTTTTCTTCTCTGTAAAACCTTGTTCACTTGGCTGTCAACACTGAAATGAGACATGCACATATAAAGTACTTTAGCATATTTTAATTTGGAAGTTTAATAAAGCCATACACATAATGCTGCCTTTCAGGCTAATTTTAGTCTCCATGATCTGATAAAGTGTCTCATCATCTCAACTCTACCCATGATAACAGCAACAAGAAGAAGGTATTAAAGGTGGTGAAGAATTATAAATTATTTTGAAACAACTCCAGTTGGTAACAAGCTTATATTTGGATTCCTATGAATACTTTCAGAAAAAGTGAAATTGCTCTGTCATTGTGTATTATTTATACAGTGGGCACAAATGGAAAAACGACTCCACATATGAAACCAAGGTAATGGAATTTTCCTCCTGACACAAATCCTCTTGAAAATATCAAAACAAGTAGTATAAAGATTTATTGAATTGAATTGTTAGATTAGAAAAATAATTTAAAAACAAGAGCAAGTCTTTTCCTAACAAAATTCATATTTTTCCAAGTGGGAAATCAAAAGCCCAGAGAAGTTAAGAGATACACTCAAGGTTCACACAGAAATTGCTACCTGAGAGAGATCACTCCAGAAGTCTTGATTCCAAATCCAGTAATCTTGCCACTGTATGACATTGACTGCCTGTGATGTAGATAAGCTTCATTGCCTTACTATTTAAAATTTTATTTTTGGACCTGTTTTTAGGTATACAAATTTCATAGACAATAGGGAGAATACTTGGCATGGCAAATTTCATTCACTATTAAGCTCTTACATTAGTCTGACATACTTCTTAAAATTAAGGAACCAATAGTGGATTAAGATTTCCTTAGATTTTTACCCTCTGCCCATTTATGTTTTAGAATCTGAAACATAGTGATGTCACTTCAGGAAGTGATATTATATTTAGGTGTCATGTCTTAGGGTCCTCATGGCTGTGACAGTTTCACATACATTCCTTGCTTTTGATGACTTCACTAATCAGATATTTTGCAGAATATCTCTTAGTTGAGATTTGTGTTATAAACAAGAGGACTTCAAAAAGTTTGTGGACAAAATGGAATTAAAGGACAAGTTTATTTTGGTGCATCAATTTTTGGAAATCCATGCATAAATTTTTTCATAATACACATTTTCCATGAACTTTTTGAAGACCTGTCAAGTGTGTTATAATTAGAGTGGAATTTGGAGTTTGGGGGTTGCAGAGATAAATTTTCATTTTTGTCAAATCATAGCGGGGGGACATGCTATCAACATGTCTAATCACTGTTGATGTCAACCTTAATGCCAGTAGTGGTAGAGTTTGCTTTCTTCAGTGCAAAGTTCTGTGTTTCTTAATTCTCATACTTTGAAAGGTCATGCTGTGTAAACTCATACTAAGGAGTGGAAGTGATCCTCTACCTTCTTGAAGGTGGAACGTTTTCCTAAATTATTTTTATTTATTTATTTATTTATTTTTGGAGAGATTTTCACTGTAGGGCGCGTGCGCTCGCCAGACAGACAGAGAGAGACATAGAGACAGAAAGCGAGAAATCACCCCCCAGGGGGGATGGTCACGCTGCAATCCCTTCTCCTCCATTCTCCTCTCGGGATCTTGGGCACGCATGCACACGCGCCCGGCGTGAGTTTTAAGCCACCGGGTCCGGGACACGAACCGCGGTCGACTATGTGGGAGTCCAGCTACATAGCCATTACGCTAACTGCTGGTTCCCCGTTTTCCTAAATTATTTGAAATCCTTCAAGGTATTTGTTTCTTCTTCTGTTACTTATTCAAGCATTTATTTCCATTGAGATGAGTGCATGAATACTTACTTTGCACTTTGGATCTCATTGACATGCCCATTAATGTGTGTGTGTTCTCATGCGTGAGCACTTTCTAACTTTTTGCTACTGTAGTATGCTCCAGGTCTACCTTGTATATTTATTGCTGCAGTTCTAGAATCAGTATTTCTACAGGAGTTCCTTCTATTATGAATTGATATTAAAATCCAAAATCTGAGCACTGTAAATTATCATTACCGCTGCTGTCATTGCTTATAGACCTTCTTAGTCAAGAGAGAAATGGAAGAGGGATATATACGCACATATTAATCCATGTGTCTTCATTTACCTGTATTTCTGGCTGGAACCACCTATATCAATATTGGCCTAAAAGTTCATACTAAAATTTCCAACTCCTGTCTGTTACCACTTAGTTCCTTTTTCTAGTACGTTTTCACTGTGTTGCCTAGACTACACTCAAATTCACCAGCTTCTTGCCTCAGCCTCTTAAGTAGCTGGGATTACAGGCACTTGTCACTGTGTCTGATCTTTTGTTTTTTTTTTTTTTCGCTATAGGGCGCGTGTGCTCGCCAGACAGACAAAGAAAGACAGAGAGACAGAAAGCGAGAAATCACCCCCCAGGGGGAGATGGTCACGCCGCAATCCCTTCTCCTCAATTCTCCTCTCGGGATCTTGGGCACGCACACACACACACGCCCGGCATGAGTTTTAAGCCACCGGGTCCGGGATGCGAACCGCAGTCGACTACGTGGGAGTCCAGCGACATAGCCATTACGCTAACTGCTGGTTCCCATTGTGTCTGATCTTACAAACTTCAACTCCAACAATGAAAGATCAGACTCTCTCAGTTTTCTGTGAATTTAATTGTTTAACTCCACCCTACATGCTAGCAGAATCAGAATACATAGATGTGGGAAGAATAACTTTATCAATTATAGTACATTGGTTATTGACAGTACTTTTTGCCTTTACGCTTATAGACTCTACTAATTAGCAACAGCAATTTGAAGCACACTGTCTTTAGTGAGGTGGTTTCATTTTGAAAATAATATTTACACTTCTTTTTTCACATGATTTCATCCTGGGATTCTCTGAACTTCCAGTTTAAAAAATAATTTGCATAGATTATCCTGTCCTTTGTGTTGTAAAGTTAATAGGTTTTAACAAATGAGTAGTGGTAGGTATTCTACATTATATTGTGTGGCTTTTTATATTCCAAAATATGTGGGGTTTTTAGACATGTATTTAAGATTCTTCCATGTCTTGATGTGACTTAATAGGTCATTTCGTTACATCACTGAATGGCCTTCTGGGGTGTGGCTCACCTGGTGAAGAACATTTGGCTTGCTTCCAGTTTTCTGCAATTTTGAATAAAGCTACTATAAACATTTATGTATAGGTATTTGTGTGAACATAAGTTTTCAACACCTTTTAAAAAATTTTGAACATGATATGCCAAGTTTTAGATTTTAGTTACTTGTCCTGCTTGGCGTTCTCTGAGATAGCTAGATCTATGGTTTGGTGTTTAGCATTAATTTTGAAAAATTCTCAGTCATTATTACCTTAAATATGTCTTCTACATTTTTTTTTCCTTTTTCTTCTAGGATTACTATTACATATACATTACATCTTTTAGAAATAAATTTCTTAACATTTTTTCCCAATTTTTTAAACCTTTAAATTTAATTTTAGTAATTTTCTATGGGCATGTTTCAAAAGCTGACAACTTACTCTAAATTATTTACTAGACTGTTCCAGGTATACTGATGGTCTGGTGGAGTTGTTTTTGTTTCCCAATGGAATCCTTATCACATTAATCATGGTTTGAAAGCCTGTCCAATATTTCAAAATCCATATTGTATTTAAGTTTGGCCTAATGTCTCTTTAAATAATTTTTTTCTTGCTTTTTGGTATGCTTTATAATTTTTTCTTCCTAAGCCAGATATTTATTAAATTGAAGAAAATAGGCCTCTGGTGTGAAGTTATGTGTTAATCTGGTTAGAAGTCAGACTTTATTTAATACTTTATTTCTAGGTATCAGAAAGCCTCTAATTCCTCTAATATCATTATTTTGTCTTTTCTGCTACTGAGTTTGTGTAGGAATTTCTCCTTAAATGGCAAGTCACCTTGCAGCTCTTTAGGTCTAACCACTGCTATTTTCCTGGTGCCTTGTCTATGTGTGATAAAATATGGAAGGCAGGGGAGTATTCTGTAATCTTATGGGATCTAGTGGTTTAATCTCAGTCTTTGAGTTGTCTTCTGTACTTGGGCTGTGATCTTCAAAGGTATTTCTAATTTCTTCGCTTTCTTTAGGTGAGGCAGACTGGTTGGAGGGGGCTAAAATGAAAGGAAAGCTCTCCCTCTATGACTTTAAGAAAATCTACGGTAGTATATTTTCTGCTGGAAAAATAGGTCTTTTATGTGGTGAATACTCAGAAGGTAATCATAAGGAATGCTCTTAACCAGGAAGTGAGTAAATTGCTAAGATTCCTCAGAGAAAATCATCAATGTGTGGGATGCCATTAAGACTGACATCCCCAAAGGTTTTCCACTCTCAGATGAGTTATTCCTATATAAATGTTTCCTACAAGTTCATGTCTCTATGTTGCAGGATGGGTTTGGTGATATCTAAGTTCTTAGTGTTTTTAATAACGAACTGAAGAAAACTTGCCAATAGAGAAGGCAAAGCATAGTTTATTAGCTAAATAGGAAAGCACATTCCTGAGAGAAAAAAGGAGGCCCAAGTGCAAGAGAGAGAGTGTTTTTGTTCTGTTTTTTTTTTTTTAGAGGTTTTTGCTATAAGGTGCATGTGCTCACCAGAAAGAGAGAGACAGAGAGAGAGAAAGTGAGAAGTCACCCCCCCAGGGGGTATGGCAATGCCCCAATCCCCTCTCTTCCATTCTCCTGTTGGGATCTTGGGCACACACGCACATGCACCTGACATGAGTTTACCACCAGGTCTGGGACTCGAACTGGACGCTCCATTAGTTATTTTCAATGGAGTTTATAATTCCTTAACTGAAGTTGTGTAGGTTGATCTTTATGTCCACTGATTACTTTCATAACATTGGGAATATGAAGTGTGGCTGGGGCCACTCATTAATCTCAGTAACAATAGCACTTGTGGGTCAGCCCACTGATTTATCTTATTGGCTGTATCAAATGTGGCTGGGCCTACTGATTCATCTTATTCACTGTATAAAATATGGCTCTTCCCACTGATTAATCTAACTGGCAGCATCGAATGTGACTTGACCCACCGGTTCATCTCCTTAGTCATATGAAACGTGGCTGAGGCCACTGATTCATACTGTGGCTGTTATCAAATGTGGTTGGGCCCACAGATTTACCTTATTTGCTCTATTGAGGCTGGGCAAACTTTTCATGCTATTCGTTACAGTGCATGTGATTGAGGCCAATGATTACTCTCACTGCCTATTTCAAATATGACTTGGCTCACCAACTGCATTCATTATATTGGCTATCCAATGTGGCTAGACCCACTGATATATTTTATTACCTATATCAAATATGGCTGGCCAACTACTTCTCATTAGCTCTATCATATGTGACTGGGCTCACTGATTTAGCTCATTAACTGTATCTAGTATGACTGGACCCACTGATTCATCTCGTTATATCAAATGTGGCTGGGCCTGCCTACTCATCTCATTAGCTTTATCAAATGTGGCTGCCCCCACTCATTCATCTCATTGCCTATATCAAGTGTGGTTGGGCCTACTGAGTCTTCTCATTGACTATGTCAACTGTGGCTGGGCCCACTGATTTATGTCATTAGCTATATCAAATGTGGTTTAATCAGATAACCATATGCACTGGTCATCTCATACTTGCATTACCTTAAGTGAGGAATTTTCTGCCCTGATTGATTTTTCAAGGCAGAAAATTCCAGCCACATCGGCAGATTTTCCTGTTCCTTTACGCAAGTCCATTTTCTAACTTTCTTCCTGCCTCATCTAGTGTCTTCTTCTTTATTAAGCAGATATTGGCTATGTCTCTAAAGTCTGCTGTCTCTGTAGATTTTGCTAGGATAGTGTTTCCTGCAATCCTTTGTCTTACGTGTTTCCAGAATGTCATTGATTTCTGTTTTAAGTGTTGTAAAAATGAAAATGTGGACTTGTAAGTATTCTACCTGGTAGTAGTAAAACTGGTAATTCCATCGTCTTTTCTCAATAAAAATAATAGCATTTTAGAAAGGCTTTTCAGTTATCAATAACATTTATGCTTTTTAAACATTTTTGTCTCTTTTGATGGCATCAGTTTAAGAGATGTTTCTTGAGTTTCTAGAGCATTATTTAAAGGCAGGTTACTCTGTTAATGGTCTTCTGCAGAATTCTGGGTGTAATGGTCCTATATGCATTCTTTTGTGTTGATCAGACCATATCTACCCCACCCCGACCCCCACTTTGGGCATTGCTTTTTTCTCTTCCTTTCATCTTCTACTGGTTAATTTTTTCTTTCTTTCCTCAGATTAACTTAAGCACTCCTTTTTCCCCATTGTCACAGGGACATACCAATTCCCCTTTTTATGTATCAAAACAAACTTGAAAATACAGCAAAGATAAGGACCATATTAACAACTTACGATTTCTTAAGAGATTGATTCATGACAAATAATTAGTCCAAGATTAGTGTGCAGATGAAATTTGAAGTGACAAAATATTTAAAGTAAAAAGAGTGAGTGATTAAACTGGAACCAAATATTTTAATTTGGCAAGTTAAACTTTTCTCTGTTACCTAGTGGTTTGTAAGAACATGAGAAGGATTATAGGTAAGTTAATAGAATTTAAAATTTAAGTTCCCTTAAATTTAGAGTAAAGTATTTTGTCTTACGTGTAAAGTATTACTTGTGTACATGTACCATTTCCTTAAATAAAAAGTTAATTTTTTTTTTTTTTTTTTTTTTTAGTTTTTGTTGTAGGGGGGCATGTACATTTGCAGGAGAGAGACAGAGCGGGCTAGCGAGAAATCATTTCCTGGGAGGATGGCCATGCCATCATCCCTTCTATTCTGTGTTCCTCTCAGGATTTTGGTCATGCACGCACATGCTCCTGGCTTGCTTTCAAGCCACCCTCTAGGACCTGAAGTGCAAAATCAGCCATGCGGGATCCAGCCACCTTAACCAAAAGCTGGTCCTTACACTCAGTCTTTTTATGAGATTGCTACCCTTGACATATTTTATTTTCTAGTTGCTAATTCGAAGGCAATATTTATTAAAAGAAAAACAGAAGTAGCTTTTCTAGGGTAAACACATGGCACTACTCACTTTTAAACAAGTGGTACTACTCACTTTTAAACTGGTTTAATTATATTTATCACACACAAATCGTAGTGTCATTTAGAAAACACGACCATATAAGCAGTTTATTACCAGATATTTTTATTACCAGATGTTTTATATATTACCAGTGGCATTTTCTTTGATAAATGAAAATACTGCCTGTTTCCATAAAAAAAAAAACATGATTTCTAAAGCATTTTTTTTATTAAACCTTTTTTATTTGTGGACATGAGGTGGCTTGGTGGGAAGGAAGAACTCAAAACCTAGAGTTTTGGATTGTCATTTCTTGATAGCTATGAATATCTAGGAACTAAAAGGATCTGTATATAAGAGCAAAGAGATTGGAGAAAAGAATAAACCATTTTATGAAATAAGTCTAACTTAAGATAAAAAAGAATTGAATATTAGAAATGGGTATTATAAAAATAGGCTGTAATGGAGCAAGCCATGTGACCAGGAATGGGTCACAGACTCTCTTGACCTCATGCCCTCTACTGTAAAATAGACTTGAACTATATAAAATTTCATGATCATTTGGAGATTTCTGCTTAGAATATTAAATCTCAGTAAGATCATGCTACTATTCTAATAATGAGAAGAAGCCAAATAGTCTGCAGAGTCATGTTTTTTGGAATCCCTCAGGGACCTGAGATGGTGGGGTAATTTAGTGGTACTCGTCTGAAGGATTTCAAGCTATTTTAAAGAGAATAGTGTATAGTTCTGTATATGAGCTATATTCTCTTAGAAAGAACAGGGGGAGGATGTGGTAGCCATCATACAAGTGGCTTTAAAAAAATAAAATGTCAAGAAATTCTTAAATATCAAATATGGCTAGAATGACAATTTAGAATCCCTTATAGCCTCATGCGCAACAGAATCTGTACCTAACTACCATGAGAAAGATTGAGACAGATCATTAGATATGAACCTCCCTCCCCTTTTTGTTGCAAGTATGGTAGCCGTTCAAAGTTTAAGTATGAGAAGGAAAATCAACAGAGACACCTGCCAGTAGTCAGAATACTGCTTATGTATAGCATATTGATCATCTGAAGCTAGACCCTGTACTAAATAGAAAACAGTTTGCTTCTGGAAAAGGAAAACCACTACCTTCTCCCTGTACTACCCACTGAGTAGGAGTCAGAGGCCTCACCAAAAAGAAAGGAAGGAAGGAAGGAAGGAAGGAAGGAAGGAAGGAAGGAAAGAGGGAGAGATGCAGTACGTATATTTTAAGGTTTAAAAATTGTCACAGTCACTGACCGTGTACAGCATTCATTGATATTAAAGGATGTTTGTACACAAAATATGTAAAAGATGTGATCTGTTATCAAGAGGAAGAATAGTCAATAGAAATAGGGACAGTAGAGAAGATTAATTTTTAGTTTAACAAATTTCCACAAATACAACTCCAGGCCCAAATGTATTTTCTGGTAAATTTTGTCAAGCATGTAATGAAGACATAACATTAACTGATGAGGAGAGCATACTCTGGGTCATCTTATTGGGTCATTTATCCTAATAACAAAACATAGAAAGATGTTATAGTAAAAGAAAGCTATAAACCAGTATCTCTCAAGATAGATTTTTTATGAACATAAATATTAACCAGTCAAATGGAGCAATGTTTTTGGGAGCAGCAGATGGTATAATCATTACATTGCTGGACTTCCACGTAGTGGACTGTGGTTTGAGTCCTGGATTTGATAGCTTCAAACTTACACTGGGCAAGTGTGTGTGCATGCCCAAAATCCTGAAAGGAGAATGGAAGAGAAGGGACTGTAGCGTGACCATTCCCCCAGGGGGTAGTTCCTTACTTTCTGTGTGTCTATCTCCCTCTGGTGAGTGCATGCACCTTATAGCAAAAATCTCTCTCTCTAAAAAAAAAATGCAATACATTAAAAACATAATACATTGCATCAAATGAATTTTATGTTATGAACTCAAGGTCGACTGTATACTTTTCTTTTAAGAATAATTTTATTTAATCTTTTAAAAAATATTTATTTTAATTTAACTAGAGAGGGACAGAGTGAGAAAGAGAGAGAAAGAGAGAAATCAAGCCACCAAGTATGGAATTCAAACCACAGTCAGCCATGTGGGACTCCAGCATGCTTAACCGTCACACCATCTGCTGATGCTGGTTGACTGTATATTAAAGTTCATTTTATTAATCATATTAAGAAACAAAGTAACAAAATGCATAATCTAAATATTTTCAGAGAAAGCATTTGACAAATGCAACACATACTAATTATATAAAACTTTCAATAAACTGAATGAAAAAAAAATTCCTCAGTCTGATGTGTTATATATAAAAAACTCAAGGCTATTATCAAAGACTGTCATAAAACATTGCATTTTTCTTCTTAAACGTGTAAACAAACTCTAAATAAGTTGTAAAATATTTGCAGTGGACCACTGATCAGAATATTTCGTGTAACTAAAATATCTGCTTTTTTCAAATTTGTCTGTGAATATAGTACAATAGCAATAAAAACATCAATATTTTATAGAAACTAACAGTCATCCACAATATATTTGGATGAAGAACCTATATTAGATAAATATTCTTAAGAAAAAGAAATATTTAAAGAATTTGATTTATTTATTCTTTCTGTAAGAAAGACAGCTCCATCAGGGTCTCTTCTCTGCAGTTCACCCTCAGCCTCTGCCAGCCTGGATCATGGGCTCGTGCACCTCTCATGTTCTGGGATGTCTCAGGACATGAACCAAGAAACCTCTCGTGTGGGTCCAGTTGTGTTACCACTGTACCACCTCTGGGCCATAACTGCACCTCTTTTACACCACTGATGGAATGTAAAATGGTGTGTTATTTTTTATGACTGCTATCACAAATCACTACATACTTGTGTAGCTTAAAAACAACACAAATTTGTTATCTTACATTTCTGTAGGTCTGAGATCTGATAAGGGTCTCACCAACTGTGTTAATAAGACCCAGGGGGGATCCATTTTATTTTTTCTCTGACAATTAAAAGAGAAAAAATTCTGATACATGACAAAACATGATGAACCTACAAAATATTATGTGAAGTTAAGGAAATAGGGCACGTGGCATGTGATCTCAACCATATGAAACTGAAGAATAGGCAGAAGTAGACTATAGTGGAAGAAGTCATCTGGGAAAAAATTCTCTAGGAAGAAACTTGAAAGAAACTTTAAGCGTCTTCATATTATTTAGGAATGAAATGAACGTGTCTTCATATAATTTATCAAAATGGATAAGATGAAACTTAAAATCCAAGGCCCAGCTCTGGCAGACAGTAGGCAGCTGCTGCATGATGCTAGAGCCACATGGGAAAGCCTGGACTCAGATACTAAGATGACCTGAAAAATCTTGGCTTTCTCTCTCTCTCTCTCTCTCTCTCTCTCTCTGTGTGTGTGTGTGTGTGTGTGTGTGTGTAAGTGTGTGTAAAGAAATAAATAAGGAAGGGCCAGCAGGTGGTGTGATGGTTGAGGTGTTGGACTCCCACATGGCTGACCACAGTTTGAGTCCTGGACCTAGAGGCTTGCTTTTTCACTTTCTCTCTCTCTCTCTCTCTCGTGAGTGCATGCATCCTAGAACAAATTAAAAAAATAGTAATGATAAATAAAGTTAAATGAGTAATTTTTTAACAAAAAGAAAGGAATACCAAAAAAAAAATGAGATCTATTCAGTTTCTGATTTGCCTTAGATGTTCAGAAATTGTTATCCTTTTTAAGCAGGATCATCAGCAAATGTTGAATTCCATGTCTAAGCACAATAAACAATAACTAATGAACTATATTCTTTAGTGCTATCATTTAATAGCCAAGATGATAATTAGCAAGTGTTGGGGGAGGAAACAAACATACTCATTTAAATATGAAAGATTTAGTATCAAAACAGTTCAGATAGGAAGCTAGATTTTATCCTACAGATTGACAATTTACCAAAAGCTTTCAATGTTGCTGGCCAGTCTCAGCACCGACATAATTCAGAGAGATGTTTTTGATTTTAATGTTATTTTATGTACTCCTGTTCCAAAGCTGTTGAAGACAACACAGCAGACTGCTGTGACAAGTTGGAAGAGGGAGGGGAGTTAGAAATTGAGATACAGCTATCTTTTGGAAAGCATTTTCCATGGTGGTCTATGACTTACAAGAAAGACAGCTGACAGGTTAACAATAACAAAACTCTACATGAATAACAAAGCTGGAAGAAAAAGAGTCTTTTCTGTGGCATAAATCTGGGCAGTAATTTCTCCAAGGAAGCTAATTAATTGCATTAGAAGACCTCTTACTGCAGTCTGAGACAGTGCTTGGTCCATTAATTGAGAATTTTGGAAAAACAAAAACCGTATGCTATTATACATAATATAAGCATTTTAGCTTAAACTATATTAATACATGTTTACCCATTATGTTCCATAAAGCTAAGAATTTTTCATTGATCATGGGACTATTTTATTTCTGTAGGTCTTGTCTAAAGTTTTGTTTTGTTATTTAAAGTTACGCTAGAGGCCAAGCCACAGTGACACAGCAGTAGCTCAGTGTTTTGCAATGCTGAAAGCCATAAAGGAGATAGGGATGTGTTTCCCAAATTGACATATGCCTGCCTAGAATCCTGGCCGGAGAGGATGATGGCATGAGACAACATTGAGGGTACTTTCTTGTCTCTCCCTCTCATGAAATAAGTATTTGTAAAAAGTTGCATTAAAATATAAATTAAGTCTAAATGCAGACTATTTTGAGATTTATGTTTTGTTTTGTTTTTATTTACATTCATTCACTAAACATTACAGCATACAAAATGAGATTTCCCACCCAGAATATACCATATATTGACTCAATCAAGCATATCAACATACATGTTATTGCCAATAAATAATTTTCCATTTCTTGTTTCTTGTATATTTTGCTTTTTTTCCCATCCTTGATTCCCTATCTCTCACCGTCTGCCATTTCCTATCCTCCTCCCACACTGTCTCTGATATCCATGGTTGCTAACCATCCCCACAGTATTCTCCAACATTTTTTGTTGCATAATTCCATTTAGTTTCTCCAACTCATCCCTTTGTATCAATATTGTATTTTTATTTATGTGCCTATGTTTTATACAGTTTTTTCCTTATAGTGAGTACAAGTAGCAGGAGTAGGTTTGGGAACAGGTACAGTTTAATTTTTCATTTGGTATTAATCATTCCACTTGTTCAACTTACCTGTTGGGAGAGTCACCTGTTAGTTACTCACGTATAGTGGAATGTGGATGTTTATTAATATACTTTATTAATATTGGAGAAGGTAATTCTGACCTATTTGTTAAGAGGAGATTGTTTAAGAAAATTTTTACTGAAGTGATAATCAACAATTAAACATGGTAACTAGAACTGCCACAAATATAGATTCTCAGATCTTTCCCAAACCCTTTTTCTTTTCTGACTTATTATATTTAATGATGCCTTTATTCTTTCTGGATCCCAAATCAGAAATATGAGGAAATGAATGTCATCTCAAAAGAATCTTACATAGTTAGAAAAAAACCCTGCATCCTTCAAGTCCTCAGGCCAGTTTCTTTCTGAATCCCAAATCAGAAATATAGGAACCACTTGTGAGTTTTGTATCTTCTCAGTAATGATCATCATTCATGTCACTGATAGCACTGATAGCCTCTCCGTTTCTTAGTCAGTACTGGTCAGTATTCTTTCTGTAAAATAACATGTATACACACATATCCATGCATACACACAATGTGTAGTTCATTAATTATTGCTATTCAATATTATAGTTAAGAGACAGAGGATCTTATAAGTCAAGAACTACTCATGGGTAATCTAAATTGTGCACATCTTGGAATTCAAGATTAGAAATTTAAGAAAATGCACACACACCCTTAGTACCTTTTAATGTACCATATTATATTTGCTTTTGCTTTTCGTTGTTTTTTGTTTTGTTTTGTTTTGCCTTAGGGTGTGTGTACTCTCTGGAGAGGGAGGCAGAGACAGTGAGGGGGAAATCACCCCCCCAGTGAGAGGGAAAGTGAGAAATACACCCTCCCTCCAGAGGGGATGGCCATGCCACAATTCTGTCTCCTCCATTCCCCTCCTGGGATCTTGGGCATGCACATATATGGCACTTAGTGTGATTTTGAAGCCACTGGGTCTGGGACTCGAACCACAGTTGACTCTGTGGGAGTCTAGCAATGTAACCACTATGGCTTCTGCTATGCCCACATTTGGTTTTTCTTTATGGTCCATGAGAACAATTGTTGATGGTGTGGATTCTGTCTCCATTGTCATTTGTGCTGCCCATATGAGGAACTGAATGTCATCTCAAAAGAATCTTACATAGTTAGAAAAAAACCCTGCATCCTTCAAGTCCTCAGGCCAGGGTCAGCACTCCAACCCCAACACCCTGCCTCCACTGCTGCATCCTCTTAATTATATCCCCATACTGAAA
This sequence comes from Tupaia belangeri chinensis, assembly GCF_000334495.1. Lineage (NCBI taxonomy): Eukaryota > Metazoa > Chordata > Mammalia > Scandentia > Tupaiidae > Tupaia > Tupaia belangeri. Next base: position 6,244,350 of record NW_006159609.1, read on the forward strand.
TCCAAATAAAAATTGGTTTCTGCTATTCTCTCTTATTTAACCTTTAGAAAGGAATATATCCTATTACCCCATAAATTCACCTCATAAAAGACAGCATCCCAGTAGCTGGAATGTTCTCTTTCTTGATAGGGCTGGATAGAAGGTGCAGCTTTCACATACAAAAATCCTCTGAGATGAAATACCCACTAAAGGTATTCTATGATGTGACATAAAGAAGTTGCCTTTCATAAACAAACAGTCATATTTGAATCAGGATTAGATTTGGGAATACAGTAATGGTAAAGAGATGGCTAGAGGAAAGTTTTAGTAGTAGATGCTTGGAGCAAGATCAGAGGCAAGGAATTAGTAGCAACTGACAGGAAGGGGAAGAAATGCTCTCTTAAATCTTGTCTAGGAGTTTTAAGTCAAGATAGCCTTTAAATTGCCTATATATCTTAGTCACTAAAATATTAGTGATTATCTTTAATAGTGAGGTGGGTGTGGAAGAAACTTTTTAATAACACTGAAAGTTAATATTTAGTTTACTTGTATATAACTGAATCAAAAAACTTTTTTTTTTTTTTTAAAGGCAGATTTTTGCTATAGGGCACATGTGCTCACTGGGGAGACAGCAGAAAGAAGAAAGACTCCCTTCTCCTCCCTTTTCCTCCTAGGATTGTGGACATGCTTACACCCACACCCAGCATGAGTTTCAATTGCCGGGTCTGTGACTCGAACCACGGTCAACTATGTGGGAGTTCAGTGACCTAATCATTTTGCAATCTGCTGGTCCTGTGAATGAAAGATATTAACGGCAGCAGAGTAGCAGTGAGTTAGCAAATACTGTGTGACTGACAAATATACTCAAGGGGAAGACAAAGATCCCAGCTTATGAAGAAATGCTATAGCAGCAAGAAATTAATAAGTTTCTTTTCCCCATGCCATCACAAGATTTTTTTGGTTTGTTCTAGTTATTAGAATCTATTTTGGGGTATCCATTTAGAAAGTTTGATTCTATGTTTAGAGTGGAAGTAATAACAAAAAATTTTGGACTTTTCCATGCAGTTTCTCACTGGGGAGAACTGGGCATAAGAAAGTAAAATTTCATCTTCTTGGCAACAGAGGTGCATGAGTGGGCACCCAATAGGCTCCAACTCTTGAACACAGTCTACTAACAGCCAAGTGTAAAACAAGGCTAAGGAGGAAAAATACAGCATCCTGCCCATTGCTAAGCATCATGCTCAGATACATCTGTTGTTATTAAGTGATGAAAATGAAATCAATTGGTAGAGGAAAAAAGTGATAAAAATTTTATAACCTATAATAAAGGAGCCATATAATTAGAGAAGACATAAAGACTACCTCTGAGGGGCCAGCATGTGGCAAGGTGGTTAAGGTGCTGGACTGCCACATGGACAATTGCAGTTCATATCTTGGACCTGGTGGCTCAAAAATTGTGATGAGCACATGTGCTTGCATGTCCAAAATCCTGAGAGACAAATGGAGGTAGAAGGGACTGCAGCATGGCCAACCCTGCTGGGTGATTTCTTACCTTTTTTTCATTCTCTCTTCTCTCTCTTTCTAGCAAGCACACACACATCCTATGACAAAAACCCTTAAAAAAAAAAAAGGCAAAGCTACATCTAAAAAATATGCTAAATACAGAAGAAAAGTTTTAGAAAATACCCACTTCCTATACTCACAGATAGAAACACAAATCTGTACTGAGTGACAGAAATTCAGTAAGCAGAGAATAGCTTGCAATGAAAAGACAAGAGTCCCAAGCAGAAAAGGGTCAGGGGAAAGAATATCAGAAATTACACAAGTGTATGAGAAAAGACTAAGAAAATAAAAACTATGCCATAGATTTGCAACCCATTCTGGGGACGATAAAAAGAAAAAAAAAGGCTGTATTAAAACTTCACTTAGGGAAAAACTTGTGAAATTATATCATGCTGAAAATAGAAGCAGAAAGCCACTAACCGTAAAAGACAAAAGACTGGTATGAACAAATTAAGGCCGACAGTCAACAGCAGATAAAGTGTGTACTGTTGTTGGGGTACAAATTTATATACAGTTGTCAAAACTTGTTGGATTATAGAATTAGAAATAATGAATTTATTGTGTATAAAGTATAGTTTACGAATGCTGATTATAAAGTATACCAAAGGGTAAACAAGGTAGAACAAATGGATCTAGAATAAATATATAGGTGTACCAACAAATCAAAATGTAATCCAAAACAAGACTGAGGCGAAGAAGGATTATCTAAGATCAAAACAGCTAATCATGGGGTTGGACATTGGCAAAGCTGTCAAGATGACAAGACGCCATGCCTCTGCAAGGTAGACCCACCTGGGAAGGTTGTTGGCTCAGTGCCTGAAACCTACCTGAGAACAAGGACTCTGTCTCTCATTTGTGGAATAAATAATTATTACCAAAAAAGGTGGGGTGTGATCATCTTTTAAATAAAAAAATTAGCCTCTCATACGCCTTATTAATGAGATGGTTAATATTAGGAGAATACAAACAAAATTTAAATACACACACACACACATGCATAGATGTATATATGAACACAAATACTCACAAATTAAAATGACAGCTTCTCCACAATGTTAAGCATCAAAATATAATAGTCTTTTCTAGTGAAATTTGCAACAATGTTTCTCAAAAAATCTATATAGAATTAAATTTTCTTTGACAAACAACAATATACTCTCAAATATGAAAAGTATCAGAAAATGTATCACTGATATATTTGGGAAGAACCCATTCAATATTCCAACTTAAAGCCTTGTAAAGTAGCAATCAAAATTAAAGCAATGAAGAACTATCTGTAGCAAGAATATCAAACAAATATGTTAAAAAGAAATCAGTAAAATAAATACTGTAGATATCACAAAGTTAAATGCAAATGCTAATAAATAGTATAAAATAGTAATGCTTATAAGAAAGTATTTCATAAATATAGATCAGTTTTACAAAGACAACATAGAGTGGTGTAGGAAGAAATTAAACAGTTATTGTTGGCACTGATTTTTATTTTAAAAAATGAGTCAAATATTATTCTGAGAAGTATAGTAAGTCACTAGTAGAACTAGATAAGATAATTACCTTTCACATTACCATAAAAGTTAAAAAGTAAACATAGATATCTTGCATGACTAATGACAAGAAACAAAGGCAACAAAAAAGAAAAAGGAAAAACAAAAAAGAGAACATAAAACAAAGTGACAGAATTAAAGCTACACATAACAGTGACAACAGTAAAGGAAATTGCTTCTAACTGTTCTGTTATTTGGAAGCAAATATCCTCAGGAAGAATTACAAAACTAAATAAAATTTTAAAACACCTTAAAAATGGCATAGAAACATTTCAAATAAAAGGATATGTAAAAGTTTACCATGCATGGATACTTAGAAAGCAATTGAGCATGGAAATGCTAATAGCAAACAAGGAGGAATTCAAGGCAACCTTGGCATTAGCCAAGATGAATTAGATCGTTTTATAATTCTAAAATTGGCAAACAAAATAGCATTAAATCCTTGTGTACTGAGTAATGCAATATCAAAACATAAAAGCTAAGGCAGAACAATTAAGTGGTAATAGATTACATAGATAAAACACATAAATGTACAGATATTATATTGTACACTTACAGTATTTATTAATGTTAGAATTGGTATATGCCAATCAAGCTTTCACAGAGGCTATTACTTTATCATAAATATTTATACCTTATTTAGTGAAAAAAATCACTATTACTTGGCCTAAAAACACACTAATTCTAAAACATAGAAATTATTTTTGACCATATTCTTTGGTTATAAAAAAACTAGGAATTATTTATAATGTTAATATTGAAAAATATGCAGAACGAAATATAAAAGCAATGATAAGGTTCCAATTATAAGGAATATAGTGTTAAAAATAAAACTTAGTACATTTTATCAATCATTTAATAAGTACTTTTTATTATTTTAAATAAGAAATAGTTTAAGACATAAACTAAGGATAATATTTAAAAAGTCCCAGGGAAAGTATGAAGAATTAGATGATTTAGATAAAGGCAATTCAAACAAAACAAAACTTATAAAGAAAACAGGGTAGATATTATAGAAATCTGAAAATAGATTCTAAAACAATAAAAACCAAATAAAATATTGATTCACATCTTTGTTCCCTCTCACTCTAAGTCATTTGTATCTCTATACACAAAGAGGATCCTGGTAACAATAGGCAAATATTAATACCTCGTGTTTTTGGAAAAGTCATGATGCATTTTTGCACAGAAAAATTAAAAAAAATGTATCATGACTTTCCGGACAGCCTAATATCGTTTATGTGAGGTTTATATGAGGCTTTGCTAGGCTCTTGGTAAGAGAGAAGTGGTCTGGGGTTTTTAATCCTGAGGCCCAGGCAGTGACAGAAAGTTGGTATCGCAGCAGCAAATCATGAAATGAAATTGGATTTTAAAATCTGAATTCCCAAAGGGTTAAAATTCATTATCAGACTTGTCTGACTTTGCTGGGTCACCCTGAATCCCAGAAGAAAAGAAAGAGCAGAGTGACTACACTGAGTCTCATTGCCTTTGAGGGAAACAGAGTCTGGAGAGCAGAAGTCACTGAAAATGCACCAGGAACCTGACAGCTTTGATTCCCATGCACTGTGGTCTCAGGACCACAGACACCATGTCAACTGACATTTCCTGAGAGAGCCCATTTCCAATGGCTCTCCAGTCACTTGAACCCACTAGCACCTTGCCATCAAAGAAAAATTCCACATGTAGAAAGGTGTCCAGAATTCAGACAGTAGACAGATCAACATATCAGCTCAGCATAAAAGGAATGCTGGAGTAGTAACTTAAACAATAGAAATATTAATGAATAAAATGAAAGTGAGACATTCTCCCCCCAAAGCATGTATAACTTTCTGAACTAGAAACTCAAATTAAAGACATGATTTATAATTGTATCAGTTAGAAATGTACTCAACTGAAATAAATAGTAAGAATGGCTTACAGGGGCTTCACAAGAAGTTTGCTTTTCTCTCACACTGTCAATTTCAATACGACTACAATGACTGTTGTGGTGATTTTAAGATGCCATAAGTGTCCTGAGCTGTTTCCCCTTAGTGTGACCTGTGATTATAACTTTTGTGCTCATGGTCCTGCTACTATACCTGTAGCAATAGCATCCCCTGTGAGCCAGGAAAAAGGAAGAGCAGGGACTCAAAATGGCCTGGTCTATTTAAGAAAATAGATTCGTCCATTTAAGAAAAACTCTTGCTCCCCCAGCCAGCAATCTGTACTTCTACTCTACTGGTAGAGTTTAGCTCTTTGGCCACCATTGAATGTAAGAGATTCTAAGAAGGTTAATATTTTAGTTGACAGTATTGTTAAACTATATAAAATATTCTGTAAAAAGAGAATATACATTGAGTAGGCCACTAGAAGCCTCTGTCATGTGGGACCAGTAGATGGCATATAATGGTTATGTTACTGGAGTCCCATATAGTTGACTGTGGTTTAAGTCCTAGACCTGACAGCTCACATGTGTGAGTGACCAAAATTCCAAGAGGAGAATGGAGGTGAAGGTATTATAGTGTGGTCATACCCCCTAGGGGGTGATTTCTTGCTTTACAGTCTGTCTCTCTCTGTCTCTCCAGCAAGCACACATGTCCTATTACAGAAATATCCATAAAAGTGAAGTCTCCGTGATGCTAATTTGCAAATTAAAAAGTTTAATTGAAAAAGAGTATGATTCCATTTAGCATAGCTGGGAAATATTCCAGAACTCATAGGTACAAGTTAATCTACAAAGAAAAAAGAGATATTAAAATTGTTCAGTAAAATGAGAAACCCATTTAATAAAAAGGGCAAAAAATAAGAAAACTACTTAAAATTATATACATAAATCTTGGTAATAGCTGGTTATAAGGGAATATCATAAAGTAGTAAAAAAATCAGAAAACAAAAATGGGAGTATTGAACACAAAATTCTTCAGTATTTAAATAAATAAATAAATTGAATAAAAGCTGTCCTTGGAGGAAACTTTCTACCTCCAAATGTCTTCATTATAAAAAAAAATGATACCATAAGAAATTAGAAGGATAATAGAAAAAAAGAACTCAAAAACTAGGAATAATGCGTAAAAAATAAAAGTTAAAGTTCTTACATGGAACTTTTTAAGATTTTTTTTTCTTATCAGAAAAATATTTTAAAGTAATTCAGGAAAATTTGTAAATACGATTATAAAAAAAAAAGATACCATAAGAAATTAGAAAGATAATAGAAAAAAAATAACTCAAAAACTAGGAATAATGCATAAAAAATAAAAGTTAAAGTTCTTACATGGAACTTTTTAAGATTTTTTTTTCTTATCAGAAAAATATTTTAAAGTAATTCAGGAAAATTTGTAAATACGTAGGAAAATGTACTTAGTGAGAAAGTATAAAACAAATGTGAATAATTATTACAAAATAGCATTAAAGCTCATACAAGAAGCCTTCAACAAATAAAAGGCATGTTATGCTTTGGATTAAAATATAAAATGTTATAGATTTGTTAATAATGTAGTCTGGCAATATTTATTCAAATTAAACATATAAAAATCATTTGAACCAGAAATTTCATTTCTGAAAGTTGGAACCAAGAGATATATGCATTGGTAAATAAAAGCATCACTAAAATGATGCTTGGAAATGATGGTTTATTTGTAGTGGTAAAAATTGGAAATAAAGAGAATGACCATAGTGGAAGAATGAGGAAATCATGATATTACGGTATGTAATGAAATATGTGGCTACTAAAACAAATAATTAGAGCTATGCCAGATGACTATAGGTTTCTGTATATTTCTTATATGTATGGAGTATTATTCTGATATTTAGAAGAAGTAGGTGAATTGTCTTTATTCATTTTCTTAGTGAGGCATTAGTTAATGTAGATGAACAGAATAAGAGACAGGAACAAACCAAGTACAAAAAGAATGAAAATGTGTATGTGTAGGATCGTATTTCACATCTGTGTCAATTTGTGGATATGTGTATGTAAATATTTACATATGTTGAATTATTTTACAGCACTATTAATACTGTTAAAAGGAGATAAATCATTTAAATATAAAAACGCATAAGAAATTTTGACAAATACTTTTCACCGAATATTATATTTTAAATGTATAGTTTTAATGTATAGTTGCACAGACATGACTTTTAAACCCAGGTAAAGGGCATGCCATTCTGGAGAAAATAGGTCTTATCTTAGAAGAAATGGTAGACTTGATTATAGCAACACAATTTAACATCGATCTTATATTTCTATAGTAATAAAGTGACATGCAGTTTATGTTAAGTACATATAAGACATTTATTCTGTCTCCAGGAAATAATATTAAGATGCTTTAGTCTCTTGAGGAGAAGATAGCATATAAACTGTTGCACTGAGCTGCAACGTTTACTTCATTTAATGAAATTATTATAATTGACATTAAAAAATCCTAGAAGGCAGGGAAAAAACTCAGATATCAATTTCTATAGTTCAGCTCTATGTAGAAAGATTAATATACAGGTAAAAAAAGACAGGAAAGAATAAATAGTAAATATGAAACTCTCTATTAATCTAATGGCATATATGAAAATGAGAAAATTAACAATGGATTACCACTACTGTTACTTCAGTTCCTGGCAGGGAAGATCCCTCTCATTCCTCTGTTTCTTCAAATACTACAGACAGAGCGAGTTAAAGTAAAATGATCAAATTATAATAAATCTATTCTACATTCATCACAGGTCTTATATTTTTGTTTTCTGATATCTAAAATAAAGGACTTAAAACTCTGTACTCAAGTTTTTCTAAAACTAAACAACCGTTTTGTATTTTATAATAAAACTTTATATTGGTACACGTGTCCAGGTTTGCAGTATATGTTTTAGACAATTATGGAATATAATACAAATTTAAATATATAGTAAATGGCAATAGTTCATAACTTATGCCTATTTGATGAATTCACATATAATTTTAATGGAACGAACTTGCTACTATTATTTTTTCTCCTTTGCTTTGAGCTAAATTACTTTCTTCATACAACCTAAATAAGCTATGATCAATGTTGGATGGAGACTGTTACAAACTCTGCTTACAACATACTTGAATACAAAATGTGGCTATTGAGTGTTTTAAAACATGAAGTTAATTCATCTTAATACAGTTTTATCTGCTTTATATAATGGCTAATTTCTAAGGTTTCTTTGGGAAAAAAATTCCAATAAAAGAAAATTGTATAAGCCATTATCAAAGGCAATGTGAAACTATTGAATGGTTTCTAACCATAATTGGACTTGTGTTATAAAAATATAATTCTAGTGGTTGAGTGTGGGTATACCCAGATGCATCTTTAATTTCTCTAAATTCTGGGTAGCATTTTAGAAGTTAAACAATAGCCAAAGAATAGATGCTAAAGTTCTCAATTAGGACAAAAGTGCTAGAGTTGTAGAAAGAATAGTTAAGTGCAGAGGTGTATTTTTTTTTTGTTGGTCACTAACTAAATAGGTGGAAGTAGGGGGGCAGAAAGGAATTTTGGATAACTATCACTTTTGTCTCAAAATACGTGCATAGTACTTTATGTAATACTTAGAATTAAACAGAAGCTTGTATTTTCAGGAAAGGACAATGAGCTTTAAGAATTATGAGTTTATGGTATTAACTTCCGATTGGTCTGTATTAATATATACACAATCCCTTCTCCTCCATTTTTCTCTTGTGAAGCATGTAAGTGGATCAAAATTTCCAAGAAAATCATATAGAAAGAAAACTGATAAAATCATGCAGGGAAAAGGCCAATATTTATAGTAACGTTGAAAAGGACAGGGATGCTATCCAAATGTTCTCTTTCTAGAACTATTGTTAATTTGGTACAAATGTCTTGTGACTCAAAGTATTTAGTTTTATGAAACTGTGGACTTTTCTCTTGGCTCATCTTTATTGTTCAAGTCTTCATATTCCTATAGCAGAATTTAACATTTTAGTTTTAGTTTTAAAATTCAGGAATTTTTGCTATGGGTTACATGCACTTGCCAGAGAAAGACAGTGAGAGGGAAAGTGAGAAATCACCCCCTCAGGGGGGATAGCCACTCCTCTTGGGTCTGCGGATGTGCATATATGTATACCCACTGTGATTTTCAAGCTGCCAGATCTGGAACTCAAATTGTGGAAGTCCAGCACCTTAACCACTATACCACCTGCTGTCCTTAATATTTTATTTTTTCAACAAAATGTTGAATTAATTATCTAATGTATAAACAAATGTTTATAATTTGAAATACCTGAGGTAGGTATAGATGAAATAGAGTGAAAGTTCAATCAAGAGAAAGGTGAAAAGAGGGAGATGGATAACTACTAAAGATAAAAATTTATTCAAGGCCTTAGAAAGAAAAAAAAAGAGACTGTAAAATGTGAATTCAGTACAGTGTAATACTGAGTCGCTTCTTTCTGTATGCCATTAGTATAATTTAACTTGAAACCCATACCTATCTGCAAGGGACATATACTCTAATATTGAACCCAGGGATAAAAATGTTTAAATGTGTGTACACACACACACATATGTATATATACTTTTTTAGAGATTTTTGCTGTAGGGCATATGCACTTGCCATAGAGACAGAGACAGAGAGATAGAAAGTGAGAAATCGCCTCCCTCAGGGGGATGGCCATGCCACAATCCTTTCTCCTCCATTATTCTCTTGAGATTTGGGGCATTTCAACTTGCCAGGTCTGGGACTCAAACCATGGTCAATTACGTGTGAGTACAACAATGTAACCATTATGCCATCTTCTGGCCCCCAAAATGTTATATTAACTGTTACCTAATCTCTGCAAAACTCAGTAAGACTGGAAAGTGGAGGAAAAAACGGGGGGGATGTATGTTGTACCAATAAAGTAGAAATCCTACTTCCTTCAAAAGAGTTTAAATTTTCATTTAAGAGAAAAATAAGACATGGTATGACTACAGCAAAAGTTACATATAGCTGAATATAGTATATAAGGTATAATACCTACTGATGTTATGAGAGTAAAAGAAATCAGTATGAATCATTACTGGCTGGACAGAATTTAATAAAGGCAGGCATTTTCAAATAGATGTCTTACAAAGCTGAGAATTTAACTTGTGGAAGAGATAAGAGTGATTAGCCACACACCTCTCCTCACACACTCTTTGTCGAGTCCCAGAGGTTTTGTCCTCTAGGTAGTTGATCCCATCTGTTTATATAAGTATTGTCCATGGACACTGAGTTAATTGGATAGCTCTCCCTTCCCTTTATCTTCTTGAAGTTGGGTGAGAGGAACTGTCTGAGGATCATAAATCTCCATCATTTCTTGTGCTGTGCTGGGTGCTTAGCTCTAAGTAAGCAGCTTATGAGTTGTGATGATTTATAGTTTTAATCTTTTCTATAAATGAGTTTGAAGGCTATGCAACAGGCTCTTATTTACAAAGAAAATGGCAAATAAATAAGTAAATAGGTAGATAGATAATAATCATAATAACCTTGAGATCAATATGTAATGTTGTAAAATAACCAAGGTTGAAAAAATATATTTGTTAACCTCTTTTCCCAAATGATTAGTGAATTGTTATTTCAAAATTCATAAGCTTTTATGGGTAAGTATTAGGGAATATGTTAGGGTTTTGTTTTTAATATCCACAGTTACAGCATCTTAGATTATATTCATTAACTTACTGTTCATGACATAAAAGTCTAATTTATCTGACAAATTTGAATAAAGGCTTCCATCTCAGCACAGTTGTAAGTAGGGATGGTAGAAATATAAAATGGTAGAGATGTAAAAGGTAGTCTGATATGCACTAAAGAGTGGTGAAGAATTTTTGACCAAGTTGTAGTAATAGTTCTCAGTGGAGATGAGAGTAAAAGCCTAGACTCCATTTCTTACTCTTTGACCAGTACAACTCTAGCCTGTGTTTAAACACGTACCTTTGATAAGAGTCAATGTTAAAGTTAGATCTATGAGTGTTTTACATGAATCCTATCTTTAAAAATAAGGTGTTCAAAATTATTTTAGGCTCTTCTTGAAGACTCATGTGACCTTTGTACATGTTCATTAGTTTATTGCAAAGACTTCATTGATGATTGAATTGATTGGGAATATTTGCTCCACACAGAGGTGATTTCAACATTTTTGCCACCATACTTCTTTCTCTGCGTGAGATTCCATCTTTTACTTTCTATTGCTGCTTAGTTGTTATAGTCCAAAACATTTATATCAAAGTACTATTTAAATCCACTGTGTGTGGAGAAACATTATGATTCAGTTTGTTAGAATAATGTACAGTAAGAAGCTTGAGAATAGTGTTTAAAATTCCAGCATACACTCTGCTATACAGTTTTTAAAATTACTATTTCATTTATTGATTATTTTTTTTTTTTGAGAGGTTTTCGCAATAGGGCGCGTGTGCTTGCCAGAAAGACAGAGAGACAGAGAGATAGAAAGTGAGAAATCACCCCTCAGGGGTGATTGGCCACACTGCAATCCCTTCTCCATTCTTCTCTTGGGATCTTTCGCATGCACGCACACGCACCTTGCATGAGTTTAAGCCGCTGGGTCCAGGACTTGAACTGCAGTCAACTACATGGGAGTCTAGCGACTTAGCCATTATGCTAACTGCTGGTCCCGATTTATTGATTCTTTATTGGATGGATGAGAGAGTTTCAGGTTCCTGACTTTAAGGTAAGTTATTGTTACAGGAAAATTTGATCAGTAAATATTTCCCAGGATCTCCATCATCATCCTCCTTATCTTTTTCTATTTTTTTCCAACATATTCTTTTTATAAACTTAGTTAGTTATTTCTTCTATGAATGAGACAGAGAGACAGGCAACTTCTGCAGATTCTTCATGCTATAATCCACTTCCAGTCTCTTCTGGCCTGGATCATGGGTGTGTAGGCATTTAACTCATGTGCTCAGGAGAACTCAGACCTAGGGCCTTTCTTTCCCATAAGAGTCCAGTTTGATTACTGCTGCATCACAACCTGGCCCCATGTGACCTATATATTGTAGTATGTAATTCTTGATCTAAGGGGAGATTTCTTGACTTAGATAAATTTCAAAGCCTGTCGTTCGCTCCTTCTAAGGCCAATTACATTTATTTGATCTACTTGATATAACCCAATAGGTCTCTAGAACTCTGTTCATTATTAATTTAGTCTTTTCTTGTTTGGTTCCACAGATTTATTCACTACTATGGGCCATGATTATAATTTGTCTTTATGAGTAACTTGGTAAATCAATTTTTTTAGGGGGGGTTGGCCTAAGGTGCATGTATGTGCTTGCCAGGGAGAGAGAGAGAGAGAGAGAAAGAGAGAGAGAGACAGTGAGAGAGAAAGTGAGAAATGACCCCTCAGGGAGGATGGCCATGCCACAATACCTTCTCTTCCATTCTCCTTCTGGGATCTTGGGCACGCAAGTACATGTGCCCAGCATGAATTTCTAGCCACCAGGTTCAGGATTCTAATTGTGGTCCACAGTGTAGGAGTACAAAGCACAACTATTACACAATCTGCTGGCCCTGGTAAATCAATTTTATATCTAGGTTTTAGACTTAACTCTCTTACTATCTGTATAACCTTGATGGGTAACAAAATCACATCATCAATTATAAAAAAAAAATGTCACTTATTTCATGGAGTTTTTATAAAGATTAAATTATTGAAATTGTTACAGTTATTTCAAAAGTGTGTGTTACCATCTCTAGCAGGTAGTGATTGTTGTGGTAGGCTGATTCTATGTCACATCTATTGTGAATAATGCTGCAGTCATACAGATATGCAAATAATTCCTTGTCAGATTGAATCTATCTTTTGGGTATATACCCAATAGTGGGATTCCGTATCCTTTGAGTGAATACTCCAATAGTGAGTCAAAGGTAATTCTATTTGATTTTTGCAGGAAACTCCGTACTGTGTTCTACAATGACTGTACCAGTTTACATTCCCACTAACAGTTCATGAGGGTTGCCCTTGCTTTTCAACCTTGCCAGTATTTGTTATTCTTTGTTTTTGTTTTAATCACCATTCCGATTGGAGGTGAGATATCATTATGGTTTTGATATGCATTTCCTTATGATTAGTGATGATGAACATTTAAAAATAATTTTTGGCTTTTGGTGTCTTTGAGAGTTATCAGTTCCAGTCTATTGGCCATTTAAAAATAGAATTATTACAACTTTCATGTGTATATATGAGCTATTTGAGTTTCACGTCTGTTTTGTGGTCTTTGTCTTTATCAATGATTACTTATACTATGCAGAAGATTTTCAATTTGACATTATCCCATTTGTCTACTTTTGGTGGAGTATCCATGCTTTAAGGGTCTAATTTAAGAGAAGTTTGCCTAATGCAGTGTCTTGAAGTATTTCCCCTATTCTTTCTTCAAGTATTTTTTATAATTTTGATATTAACATTTAGTCTTGAATACATATTGAATTAACTTGTGCATATGGTAAAAAATAGGGGTCTAGTTTCAACCTTCTGCATATGGATATATTGTTTCCTCAGCACAATTGTATTAAAAAGATTGTCTTTTCACTATTGAATTGTCTTGGGAATTTTGTCAAAAATAAATTGACTATCTGTTCGTGGATTTATTTCTACATTCTCTATTCTGTTCCACTGGCCTGTGTGTCTTGTTTTTGTGCTAGTACCATGCAATATTGGTCATTATTGCTTTGTAATATATTGTATTTTGAAGTCAGATAATGCAGTGCCTCCATCTTTATTCTTTTTGCACAGTATTGTTGTGACAATTTGGGATCTTTTGTGATTTGGAACAACTTTTATGATTTTTTTTTTATATGAGGCTGTGGAAAAGTCATAACTTTTTTGTTTCTTTTAACACAAAAATGTGTCATGACTTCTCAGGCAACCAAATATTTCTGTAAAGAATGTCACTCCTATTTGATATAGATAGTATTGAATTTGTAGGATGTTTTGGGTACCACCAACATAAACTATATCGATTCTTTCAATCCATAAACAGTACACACCTTTCCATTTTTTATGTCTTTCTCATTTTTCCTTCTCAGCTTTTTATAGTTTACATTGTAGAGATCTTTGGCCTTCTTGGCTAAATTTATTCCTGAACATTTTTTTTTTTATACCTTCTTGGCTAAATTTATTCCTGAACCTTATTTTATTTTATTTTTTTAATGTGTGGCTATTGTTGATACTGCTTTCTTAATTTACATCCTAACCTATTTTTTATATTATTATCATAATTTTGTTTACATTACATTGAATCACATATAACTTTATGGTGTTTTTTACTTCTCTTTCCAGAAGGAATACCATGCATATCAGTCAAGACAAAGACATTACTATCCACATCATCATTATCAAATAGCTTTTCATCAATTTTTTTTGCAGCTTATTATTATCCTCATTATTTCTTAAACATTCATTCACTGTTTACCATTTTGCTTATAAAAAGACTTTACCCAACATGAAATACTTCTCAGACCAGTCCACTTGAGAATGCTATACATGTTACCATCAACAGGTAATAAACCATTTCTGTGTCTCACTAATGCCATGCTTCTCTATTTGTTCTCTTGCTATCCTTCTCCATACTCTTCCCTTCTCCTACCTCGTTCCATGCTGTCTTCAGCCTTGCTAAGTATTTTCAGTGCTTTTATGCCCTCCAATATTTTGATATCTGCCACAAAGTGCAGATAGTGTATATTACGAGGATACATACAATATCTTTCTTTGATAACCTGGCTTGCTTCACTCAGTAATAGATCCTCCATATCTGACCACTTTCTATCAGATGCCAGGGTCTTGTTTGTTTGTTTGTTTTGTTTTTGTTTTTTTTTTTACTGAGTAGTATTCCATAGAGTCTATGTGCCACACATTTTCAATCCATTCATGTTTGTGAACATTTGGGTTGGTTCCATGTCTTAGCAATACTGCTGCAATAATCACTGATGTGCAAGTGCTTTTCTGACTGAGTGTTCTCCTGTCCTTTGGGTAGATACCCAGAAGTGAGATTGTTGGATCAAATGGTAGTTCTATTTGTAAATCTTGGAGGAATCCCAGCCTATTCTTTATTGGCATACGAAAACACTACTAATTTTTGTATGTTGATTTTGTATCTTGCATCTTACTGAATTCATTTATTGCATCTAAAAGATTTTTGTTGGTTCTTTGTGCTTTTATTAACTTACTAATTTATTATTTATTATTATTATTATTATTGGGGAGAGGTTTTGGTAAAGGACATGTGTGCTTACCAGAGTGACAGAGAGAGACAGAGACAGAAAGTGAGAAATCACCTCCAGGGCGGATGGCCACGCCACAATCCATTCTTCTCCATTCTCCTCTTGGGATCTTGGGCACGCACACATACATGCCCTGCATGAGTTTAAGCCACCAGGTCTGGGACTCGAACTGTGGCCAGATACATGGGAGTCTAGCGACATAGCCGTTACACCAACTGCTAGTCCCTTTTCTTCAGGCTTTTATATGTATATGACCATTTCATCTATCATCTGCAAGAGGGAACTTCTATACCTATTTTTTTAAGGATCTTAATCATGAAGGGATGTTATATTTTATAGGTACTTTTTTGTCACAATGGATATATATTTTTTATCTTTTCTATTAATGCGATGTATCATATTTATTGTTTTGTGAATATTGAAAAAACCTGGCATCCTTAGGATAATTATACTTGATTATGATATATACTCTTTTCAGTGTGTGTTTTGATTCAGTTTGCTATTATTTTGTTGAGTTTTTGCCACTGATTTGTCAGCAGGGAAGTATGTCTGTTATTTTCTTTTGTTGAATCTTTGTCCACTTTTTTTTTAAATCAAGGTATTAGTGAACTCATAAAATGAGATTGGGAGAGCACCCTGTATTTGAATATTTTGTAATAGTTTGAGGAGAATTTGTATTAATTGCTTTTAAAGGATTTGTAGACTGTAGTATTGAAGCCATTTGAACCTGGTCTTTTTTTCCATTGGAACGACTAGTATTGACTCAGAGTTGTTACTTGTAATTGGTCTGTTCAGGCCCTGTATTTTTTTTTTTTTTTTGGTTCAATCTGCCA
>NW_006159609.1:6260578-6265511 GCF_000334495.1 Tupaia belangeri chinensis
TTTTTTTTTTAATAGAGATTTTTGCTATAGGGCACGTGTGCTTGCTGGAGAGACAGAGACAGAATGAGAAACCACACCCTCGGGGAATGGCCATACTGCAATCCCTTCTGCTCCATTCTCCTCTCAGGTTTTTGGGTGTGCACACACATGTGCTCTGCATGATTTTCAAGCCTTCTGGTCCATCCAATACTTGAACTGCAGTTGGCCATGAGATGTTCAGTAAGGAAACCACTATACCACCTGCTGGCCCCTCTGACTGATATTTTAAAAGATGTCTGTCTTTACTGAATTTCTTATTAAAATAATGTATTGTTTCCCAGAATTATTACTGTGTAGTCAGAAAAGTCATGGTGTATTTTTGCGTAGAAAAATACGTCATGACTTTTCTGATGACCAAATATTTGTCTATATTCTCTCATATTACATAGAGAGTTTTATTGTGATCTTTTTTCTTTCTTTCTTTTTAAAATTTTTTTATACATTTGATTGCTATACATCATTTAGCTTGTAAAGAGAATTTATTCAACGTGAAATAGACCTCAGGCCAGTCCAGTTAAGAATACTAAACATGTTATCTTCAACAGGTAATAAACCATTTCTGTGTCCCACAAATGTCATGCCTATTTTTCTCCCTATCTTCCTTTTCTATACTCTTTCCATATGCCACCCTCCTTCCAACTTTCTCCAGTATTCAAAACTATTTTCAATGCGTTCATGTCCTCCAATCTCTCAGTCTCTACCATAAAGTGGGAACAATTGGTATATGTTAATTGGAAACATGCAATGTCTCTCTTTCATAGCCTGGCTTGCTTCATTCAGATTTATTGTGATCTATACTTTGAATTCCATGTCTGACATTTCTATGCTTTCCTTTATTTTGTCGGTTGTTAGTGTGGAATTAGTATGTTTCTGAGGAGGAGAGAGATTCCCTTTTTTTTTGTTTTTTTTTTCCTCATATTTTTTGTGTAGAGTAAATAGTTATCTCAGAATATGGTGGAACACTCAGTTTTTTCAAATTTATAAAGTTTTATAGGGTATTTACTTTATTTTACTCATTTATTTACTTATTTTCCATGTAGCTATTGTGTTCTTTAGAACTATTCCGATGATTTATTTTGACTTTTGGGTTCAGTAATAAAATCTGTGTATATTTTCAGAGTCACCAGTGGTAGTCACTAGTTTACCCTGCCTGTGTATTCAGGCTCTGGGTGTATCTAGTGTCATGTTTTGGTGTCCCATCTGAGAGAGGGTGGATTTACTCATAGCAATGACAGCAGCTGTTCTATGAAGTGGTTTCTTAGGGATTTTAGTCTGTAGGTAGGGCACAGGGATCGGCCTTTAGGTCAGGTAACTGAATAGAGGTATCAGCTGAGAACTGGTAATGTTTTCTGTCTTAAATGGGTTGCACATAAGAAGGGTATAGATGCTAGTTGAAGAGCTGAATCTCAGGGGATGATTAGATGCTTAGTTTGCTGATTGTGTGCACTCCTTAGGCTTGGAGGGGGTGACCTGGCCAGTGCCCAGTTCTCTACTGGGATGGAATCTTGCCTCTGGGGTATGGCTCACTGCTTGGTTGGGAGGGACCAAGGAATTTGTTGGCCTCCACTTCCTTCTCTCCACAATGTGGGAAAATCTCCAGTGTCTTCTTTTGCATGAGTTTCCCAACCCTCTCCTGCTCACAAACATTCTGTTCAGGGAGGTCAGGAAAAATTGCTCTGCTGGGGACCACAGGAGGGAGGGAAGGTACTTGCTGGTGGAGTTTTTAATCTAGAAGAGGGGAAGCACAGACTTTTCCCGGTCTCTGAGAAGAGAATGTCTGAATTCTTTAGTTTCTGCTGGTGGGTTCACTCAAATTCCTTGTTCTTGGGGAGATGTGCAAAGTCCTTGATCTCTGTTGGGAAGGAGATTAGAAGGCTTTTGTCGTAGTGGGTGTTGGAGGGGGCAATCCACTGTCCTCTCTGAGTAGCAGATCTGTGTGTCTCCCTCAGAAGAGCAAACATCTGGGTCAGCCTTGTTGCTCTCTGGGAGGGGAACATGGGTCGGAGGTGGAAGTAGGGAGCTTTGGGGGAATATCTTGCTTCCCTTTTCCCTCATGTTGGAGATCTCCCACAGCTCTTGAACCTTTCGGAGTTTAATTTATCTTCCTTTTTATGTCTCCATACCAAGTCACAGTGCTCTGAAAACCTCACTGTCTCCTTTCTGTATTCTACCAGTATCTCCTCATCCCTCTGCTTGAAGTGTAGCCATTTATCCAACTATTTTTGTCTTTTTCTTAGAGAGAAATCATGTTGGGTATATCAAGAGAGCCATCTTGTCTTCTTCCCAAAAATTGATTTTGAATAATCTGTTTCTCAACTATAAAGTGAGAATAACAAAATAATTTCAGAACAAAATAAGATCTCATTAGGTTTTTGTGAAAACAAAGGAACTAAAACAAACGCATAGAACAATGCCTGGTTTGTAGTAATTATTCATTAAATAATATGGTATTATTTTCTATAATAGTGTGGTGTTTGCTGTATGAGGTAGTGGGTCCAGAAAGCGATGTTGCTGAGGTTTAAATCTATGTCTATTACTAAAAGTATCCTTTAACCTACCTATCTGTTGTCTCGAAAATTAGCATGTTTTTGGTATAGGCATCAGTTAAAATACTGATTAAATCAGTTGAATGTATTTCTCCATCACACAAGAGTGAGAAAGTCAAATAATTTCTTTAAAAGTGAAGTAGCTTCTTAACATTTGAAAGAGCTGAATATTTTGAGTAAGCCATATTTAATATCTACCTGGTCTTCTCTTTAAACCTCAGAAGATCATTTCTACTATTTTTAACTCTGATCTTCTAGTTGTTTGGAAGACTTTTACTAAGCCTAATTTCCAGTCTTCCCTTCCTTTCTACTTAAAATACTTACCTTTCCTATTTTTCTGTTATTTTGATGTAAGAGTCTTGATACTCTAAACTATACATTGCATTTTCAAGATGAATTGATGTGGTCTGTTCTCCAGAGTCTTCAGGAAGACTGATATATTGAGTGTATAGGAGTGAAAGAAAATATTGCTATGGTCTTTTTCTTTATGTATTGGGTGCCAAGAGAGTTGTTGTGGATAGGAAGCTTGCTAAAATTTGGTTGGAAGGCCAAAATATTATTAGGAGCACTTTCTTTTTTTTTTTATTCTTTTATTTTTTATTATCATCATAATCTTCTTTATATTACATTGGATTACATATAACTTTACAGTGTATTACATTGCTTTTTCAAAAGGGCATGCCATGCATGTCAGTCAGTACAGAGACATTAATCTCCCCGCTTCAACATTCAATATCTTTTCTATGTTTTCCCCAATCAGTATTATTATTGTTCTAATTATTTTTTAAAACAATCAATCGCTATTTCTCATTTTGCTTGTAAAAATACTTTGCCCATCGTGAAGTACTTCTAAGACCAATGCAGTTGAGAATACAGTAAATGTCATCATCAACAGTTAATAAGCCATATCTGTTTCTCACTAACGTCCTGCCTCTCTATTGTTCACTTGCTATCTTTCTCTATCCTCTTCTCTTCACCTCCCCCATTCCACACTGTCCTATTCTCGTTAAGTACCTTCACTGCTTTTATGTCCTCCAATTTTTTGCTCTCTATCATAGAGTGCGGATAGTCGGTATATATTAAGTGGATACATACAATATCTTTCTTTCATAGCCTGGCTTTCTTCACTCAGCAATAGATCCTCCATATCTGACCATTTTCTATCAAATTCCAGGGTCTTGTTATTTTTTATGGCTGAGTAGTATTCCATAGAGTATATATGCCACACTTTTCCAATCCATTCATCAGTTTGTGGACATTTAGGTTGGTTCCATGTCTTGGCAATTGTGAATAATGCTGCAATAAACATTGATGTGCAAGCACTTTTCTGACTGAGCGATCTCCTGTCTTTTGGGTAAATACCCAGAAGTGGGATTGCTGGATTGTAGTTCTATTTGTAGATCTTTGAGGAACCTCCATATTGTTCTCCAACAGTGGTTGAACTAGTTTACATTCCCATCAACAGTGTAGGAGGGTTCCCTTTTCACCACATCCCCGCCAACACTTATCACTTTTTATATTCTTAATCTTTGCCATTCTAGGAGCACTTTCAAGAAGAATAAGTGGTTATTTCCCCCTCATGGATTGTAGGACACACACTCTCTGTAAGAGAAATAGACACATTTATCCATACTAGACAGAGAGAGCCAGTTGACAAATTTTTTGACCCTGTACTACCATACTTTCAAGTCTCTTTTGCATAAAGAACATGTTCTTATTAGAGAGATTACTGATAAAGTTAGAAATTACACTGTCAAAACCCAGTGTTTAAGTAATTTGAAGAAGATAATATTGAGAAACAGTTGTGTAGAAATAACATTCCCAGCAATATGTCACATAGTAAATTTATAACCTTAGTCTAGTGTTTTACTTAAAAAATGCTGGGAGATAAGGAACAAAAGACATGATAAATTTGAGGGCATTGAAAATAAATGTGGAAGAAAAGACAGTTGTCAAATTTCAAGCAAAATTTCGCATTCTATACACTTCCTTACAGTGGCTTCACAAAGAACATGTCTACTTTTCCTGGCCTACGTGATGTGGAAACCATAGTGATTTCATGTTCCCAGATTGTGGGAGCAATCTGCATGTGACTTCCCATTAGGGGAAAAGATTTGTGCTGATACGCTTTGAATATATGAAGTTACAAGATCAACTGACTACTTGCTAAAGAGCACTATGGAGGGGACCAACAGCGTAATGGCTATGTCGCTGGACTCCCACATAGTCGACTGCAGTTCGAGTACCAGACCCGGTGGCTTAAAACTCACGCTGGGTGCTTGTGCGTGCATGCCCAAGATCCCGAGAGGAGAATGGAGGAGAAGGGATTGCGGCGTGACCATCCCCCC
>NW_006159609.1:6265559-6268261 GCF_000334495.1 Tupaia belangeri chinensis
CGACACAACCCAAAACAAAAACCCCCCCAAAAAAAAAAAAAAAAAAAAAGAGCACTATAGACATCTTTCTAACTCTTCTTAAGGTGCCCCCATCATGCTGCTTTCTGTAATCCTTCAAAACCCAGTTGGGAAATTCACCTTCTACATGTAATGTTTGGCCATGTCATTTTTTTTTTTTTTTAACACAGAAACTATCAAGGGTCTGATTTCCCGCTACTGTATCTTAAACCACTTTGTTTTCTGAACATGAATCCAGGATTTTTCTCTACTTGGTTCAACTTACTACTCAACAAGTACTCAGATATCCTGCTAATACCTTAGTCTCCATATTTCCCAATCAGAATTTGTGATGTGTATCCTTCTTGCAGTTGACAACAAACCCTTTGCCCCCATTCAGCCAATGCAAAGACCTATTCACAGTTGGTCTTTGGTCCAAAAAATGTGTTCATGGACTAGGCATGTGACTAAGGCTAGATCAGCCAGAAGCTGGGAGAGGAAAATTTCTTTCTTTTTCAATTACTAAAATAGATATATTTGAACCTGAGGTGCAAGGACCTTTATTTCTTCTTTTTTTTTTTTTTTGTTTATGATTTCTTTTTTTACATTTAATCATTGTACATCTCTTGAGCACGCAGTATGTTTTTTTGAAGTATGAATGTAGAATGTGACAACCCAAGAGCTGTATTTTTAACCTCAGTTTAAAGACCGTTTTCAGTAAGAGAAAATTAAGTAGGAATCAAAATCAGATGAGAATGTCTCAGTTTCCAGTTGTGATCTCTCAAGTATCCCAAGCTCCCCTTCCTATGGCTATCCCTTTGATTTTATGAATGACTTCAGTAAATTTCCAATGAATTATCTTGTTTATTGATTTTTGTAAGCTAATTTGAAGGGGGAGTTTCTGTGGCTTACAAGTTAATATTCTGACTCATACATTCTCCCTGTCTTGTATTGACCTCATTTATGGTACAACCCCTTGCCCAGATTTTCAAACTGGTACTTGGATATAGTCATTGAGCCCATTTGCTTCATCTTTATTAATAAAACTAACTATACACTATATTTTTAACACCTTAATTACCCAGAATTCTTCATATTTTAACCCATCTCTTCTGCCACAGTCACACTGAAGCCAGCAAGTTGTCTGGTTGACTCCACTTGCCTTCCCATCAGCACTTACCACTAGTTTATTTTTTCCTATGAGTACAGAAATTTACACGTAAATATGATCATGGAATTCTTTTGTTCCATGACTTGTTGTCCCAAAATATATGCTAAACCCATATTTTTTAGCTGACTACTCTTTTTGTTTGCTTTTAGAAGTTTTGGCCTTAGGGTATATGTACTTGCCAGAGAGAGACAGAGACACTGAGAGGAAAAATGAGAAATCACCCTTCAGGGTGAATAGCCACACTGCAATCCCTTCTTCTCCATCCTTTTCCCCCTGGGATTTTAGGCATGCACTCACTTGTGCCCAGGATGAGTTTTAAGCTGCTGGGTCTGGGACTCAAACTGCCATTGTCCATGTGTGAGTCCAGCAATGTAACTGCTGTACCATCTCCTGGCCCTTTAGCTAACCACTTAAAAAAACAAACAAACAAACAACCCTTTTTATTTCTTCAAAGAGAGAGAGAAAAAACAACTGTTCCTCCCCCAAGTAGGTTTTTCAGGCCATGATCTGACCTCATCACCCTCAGCCAGCCAGGACCATGGGCAAGTGTTTGTGCACCTTGCATGAACAGAGAGACCTGGAGACTCACCCTGAAAACTTTCCCATATGGCCACAACATAATGGAGTACCATATGACTGCTGCGTGACCATGGCTGACACTAAGTCATTTGATATATCAACCAGGATGCCACATAACTGTCTCAAATATAAAATGTGTCCAAATTAATGGATTATTTCCTACTTCAGCTTTACCACCTTGGTTAGTAAACATTTAACTTCCCAGTCTTGAAACTTTGTCATTAAACTCATCCTGACTTTTCTTGTCAGCTAAATGGTCCTGCCTCATGAAGTAGTCCCTCCCATTGCTACTTCAGTCCAAGCCTGCATTAACTTTTCCCAGACTATTGCAAAGGCCTTTTCACTGATCACACTCTTAGCAATGTCCCTTTATTCTACTTCTTAAATAAGGCATTGTAGGTGACTGACACAATGTGATAATATGATTCTGATTCCCCTACTCAGTAACTTTCAACAGTTTTCCTCTGCCTGAAAACTAAAAGTCCAAATCTTTAGTATGTAACCTTTATAATCTGATGTTAGCATGCCAGTCTGATCTAAACTTTTGACATTTTCCCTTTCATGGTTTATAATCTAAGCATATCTCTTTATTTTAGTTTCCTGCATTCGCTAGATAGCATACCCGTTGCTAATTTACCTAAAGTATTTACCCTTTTTGTGTCTAGACTCTAATCATCACTTCCTGATGTTCCATGCATATGTCCCTCATCTGAGCTCCTGCCAAATGCCTGTACAACCTCTGTAGGCACTAGCATGTCAATATACCTAAATTTCAGAGAACTGTGCAATTTTTGAAAGAGAATCTTTCTTTTATCAATTCTTACCTTGTCCTTGGCCCATGTTCAGTGCAAACTAAGTCTTTAGTACGTATGTATGTCATAAGATAATATCTGTAGGTGCTTATTTTTACAGTAAAAGAGAAAGGATTTCTTTATCAATAGATTGCTGTCACTCA
>NW_006159609.1:6268292-6279988 GCF_000334495.1 Tupaia belangeri chinensis
ATTAATCAGGAATGAAGGAAAGGACTTGGGACTGAAATTCTTCTCTGCACTCAGTTATAAATACTACATTTAGTAGTCATGTCTCCTTTGTTTTTTCACCATTGGCCATGTCAGTAAGGGATAGAAAGCTGAACAGGGCCATCCAAGTTAGGACAAGGAAGTTTATCTTCATAAGCCCTGTTACAATTCATAGGCAGTAATAACACTGGTAGCTACTGTTCCAGTCAACCTGTATATCAATTACATATCAGGAATCATGCTGAGGTTTTTACATATGGTTTTACTAACCTTTGGAGTAAGCCTGAAAATGATTATTTCAGCTTTTACCAACAAAATAACTGAGCCTCATGGTATGTAGGTAACCTACTCATAGTTACACAATAAATGGTGATTCTGGGGCACAGCCTCAGACTTTCTCAACTCAAATTCAATGCTTTTCTTTCCTCTTTATTGGATTCAGGATTCCCATATTGAGCTGTGTTGCAACTGGTAATAAATCTAGGCAAAAATTACAGTAGAAACATTAGCAAGGGGACCAGCTAGTCATGTAGTAATTAAGGTGGCTGGCTCTCCCATGGCCGGCTGCACAGTTTGAGACCTGGACCTGAAAGCTTGAACAACTTATGCCAGGGGTGTGCATGCCTACCCAAAATCCTGAGAGGTGAAATGGAGGGGAAGGGATTGTGACGCAGCCATCCCCCATGGTGATGCTTTCTCACTTTGTTTCTGTCTCTGTCTCTCTCTGGTAAGCACACGTGCCCCATAGCAAGAATTTAACTACTGGGAAGCTACCCTTTTGAGTTGCTGATATAAGCAATTAAATGACATATATTTGACTGATTGGGATCTGATTGTGATATTATAAATATCATCCAATAGTGCATGTATTTAATCAAATTATTTTTCAAGAACTTCATGTGTATTTTTCCAATTTTTTTTTTTTAGCTTACATGTAATATTCACAGCTTCTCTTTTCTTTCACATATCACCGAGATCTTTTTGAAAAGCCTTTGGATTCAAAATACTTTTAAATTGCTTGTTATGAAACAATTTAAAATCATTTCTTGTCAGCTAAATGGACAATACAATCTCCCTATCTTTGAGAGAATGGCTTTATATACCCCACATAATCTCGAAGAACATAATCAAGGAGAAGAATTACTTTGAAAATGCTGCAGGCTGTATTCATCAAAGCATAGGCCAGAGATATTTTCAGTTGATTTTAGGACTACTGAATTAATGACTGTTTCATTAGATTGGAATATTTGAAAACTGCAAGATGTTATCAACTATGCAAGTCTAGGGAGCAACTATAAAGTACATCACATTTATTCAGAAGAAAACTCGAAGTAGCTATGTAACGTGAGGAAATGATTCGTATCTTTGAACCTCAATTTCTTCTAGGGTAATGTGAAAGGATTGTGCCTGGATGTCCATTCTTCTTCCCTGCTAGCTGTCTCTGTTATTCAGGGGAGAGTTAGAGAAGAGTCTACATCTAAAGTTAGACCTACATAAATTACAGAATGAGAAATGGGATGTTTATGATGCAAAATTATATCTTAACTCCTTTCTTTCTAATATCAGAAATAGTCCTTTCTTCATGTTTTAATAATTTTCACAAATGCCAAACTGAGGTATGCACACTTTTCTAACTGTTGCCCTTACCATAATGCCATTTCTTTTGCTGTAGTATATTTAAAATAATGGTAACACTAATGACTATCATTTTGGGTCATTTAGCCCAGAGAATTGTGTTACTTGTTTGTTGTTGTTGTTGTTATTATTTATTTATTTATTTATTTATTTATTTGAGAGGGTGTTTTTTGTCTGTTTGTTTTTGTTTTTTGTTTGATTTTTTGTTTTGTTTTGTTTTGTTTTTGGCTATAGGGCACATGTGCTCGCCAGAAAGACACAGAGAGGGAGAGACAGACAGATGGTCATGCCGCAATCCCTTCTCCTCCATTCTCCTCTCAGGATCTTGGGCATGCAGGCACACATGCCCAGCATGAATTTAAGCCACCGGGAATGAGACTCAAACCGCAGTTGACATGGGAGTCCAGTGATATAACCATTATGCCATCTGCTAGTCCCAAGAGAATTGTGTTACTTGCTTTTCACAGAGACTCAACTCATTTATTAAATCAGTCATTAAAAACCATTAAGCACCTATTATGTGTTGAACACTGTATGAGCTGTGATCTCCAGTTGACACATGACATAAAGATAAGGTAAGAAGCTCACTGAAATTTCATTTAGCAAGGTGAATTAGTCCTAGACATCCACTATATAGCATAGGGCTGATATTCTATAACACCTCATTGTTCACTTAAAATTTCAAGAGGATAGTAGTTCTCACAGTAGTGTTTCACCACACCATGCACACATACACCCAGAAAGGAACACAAGAAAAATATTGGAGGTGATGGATGTGGTGACAATTTTATGGATATAAACATATGTCCAAACTCATCAAATTATGCACATTAAATATATGCAATTTTGGTATATCAATTATACCTCAGTAACATAGTTTAAAAAAAACAACTCATAGATAAAAAGACTGAAACTTCATTGTAGGACTATAGAATGCTTCCCATTTCCCCTTCATTATACCATATCAGTATAATAATGGCTTACAGCTGAGATAATTGCAAGACTCATATTCTACTTAAAAAATTTATTTTTGAGGCCAGCATGATGGTTAAGGTGCTGTACTCCCACATGACTGATGACTGACCATGGTGAGAGTCCTGGATCTGGCAGCTTGCTTTTTCACTTTCTCTCGCCCCCTCATTTCTTTCTGGTAAAATAAATAATTAATAGTAATAAATACCTTTTAAAAAATAAATGTATTTTTAAGGGAAATGCAAAGACAACTGGAGGTAAGATAATGGACATTTGTAGACTGCCTTAACAGCAGCAGATAACATACTCTTTTCTAGTTAATATCAAACAGTCACCAAGACAGATTACATGTTGGGCCATAAAACACAATTTTGGTGTGGGTCAGCAGGTGACATGGTGGTTAAGGCACTGGTCTCCCACATGGTTGACTGCAGTTCAAGTCCTGGACTTGATGACTTAAAAATCATACCAGGTGCATGTGCATATGTCCAAAATCTCAAGAGGAGGATGTAGGAGAAAGGATTGCAGTATGGCCATCCCCCCAGGAGGTACTTTCTCACTTTCTCTTTCTTATTTAAACAAACAAAACAAAACACTGTTTACTGGACCAGCCATTGGTATGGTGGTTAAGGCAGCTGGATGTCACACAGCTGATTGTGCAGTTGGGGTCTTAGACCTGGCTACAGCTGGAAAACAACACTGGGCACATGAGTATACATCCCCAAAAATCCTGAAAGGAGGAAGAAATGGAGAAGGGATTGTAGTATGACCATGCCACAAAAGGGGTCCTTTCTCACATTCCATCTCTCCTCTGTGTGTAACTTTCTGGTGAGTGCATATGCCTTCTGGCAAACTAAAAGCAAAATGAAACAAAACAATAACAATAGCACCTCCCCCCCCACACACACACTATATATATATGTATATGTATATGTATATGTATATGTATATGTATATGTATATACACACACACACATACACATACATATAGATAGATAGATAGATTATATGTATCATATTGAAATAATAGAAAACATACAATTCATATGCTCTTTTATAGACCGAATTGTATTCTCCAAGGTTCATAGGTTGAAGATTTCACTTGCAATGTGATGAAATCTGGAGATATGTGGCATTCGAAGGTAACTAAGTTTAGATGAAATTTTGAGTTTTCAGCCCTCATGGAATTAATGCTCTCATAAGAAGAGTCATCAGACATATCTTTCTGTGTCTCCCTTTACCATGTGAGGAAACAGTGAGAAGGCAGCCAACTGCAAACCGTCAAGAGAATCCAGCCATGTTGGAATCCTGATCTTGGGTTTCCAGTTTTCAGAACTGTAAAAAAAATAAATATCTGTTCTTTCCTCCCTCTCTCCCTCCCTCCCTTCCTTCCTTTCCTTCTTTTCTTTCTCTCACTCTCTCTCTCTCTTTTCTTTCCTTTCCTTTTCCTTTTCCTTTTCCTTCCCTTCCCTTCCCTTCCCTTCCCCTCCCTCCCTCCCTCCCTCCTCTCTCTCTCTCTCTCTCTCTTTCTCTCTTTCTCTCTTTCTCTCTTTCTTTCTTTCTTTCTTTCTTTCTTTCTTTCTTTCTTTCTTTCTTTCTTTTCTTTCCTTTTCTTTTCTTTCATTTTTTCTTTCTTTCTTTTTTCTTTTCTTTTCTTTTCTTTTCTTTTCTTTCTGTTTTAATTGCCAGGAGATGTGTATTTTCTTTTCTTTTCTTTTCTTTTCTTTTCTTTTCTTTCTGTTTTAATTGCCAGGAGATGTGTATGCTCGCCAGAGAGACAGACAGAAAGCACATCCCATATGGGTGTGGTTACACTGCAGTCCCTTTTCCTCCATTTTTCTGTCCTATTATTATTTTGGGGACACACTGGTGTGTTTTTGAAGCTGCTGTGGCCAGGACTTGAACATATTCAGCCATGAAAGATTGAGCTCCCAATGCACTGTGCTTGATCACTACACTATAGCGTCAGCCTTTTTTCTGTTGTTCATTTATTTCTTCCATGAGAGTGAGAGAGACAGAGAACAGCCTCACCAGGCTCTTGATGTTTCCAGGTTCATCTCACTGGTATTTTTCATATCTCCACGCTTCCGCTGGATGTCTAATTACATAAAAAAGAACACTTGAGATAGTGCTGCAGTAGTTCCCAAAACAACAAATAAATATTTTTAAAGCCAACGCAGAATTTAAATACCTGAAATATTTATTCATCATTTTTATATATTTGAGAATAGGAACAATTTCTTTCTATAAAAGAGTCTATAATACTTTGAAAATATTTCAATAGTCTTTCTTCTCTAGTATAACTAGGCTTCCAAAGGTGACTAGAGAACTTCTGATCACTAAATGCATTGATCTTTTTTTACTTCTCATCTTTATCTCTCAGCAGCAACTGGCTCTGACAGTGTGTGCAGGAATTACCATGGGCTTTGGAAAAACATGGAGAACTGATGCCTAAGTTACTTGCAAGCTGCACATCTTTGGGCATGTTATCTAAATTATCTGAGACTCATTTGCTAAACAACAATGGGGAGTAATAATAACTGTCTTGCAGTGTTGCAGTGAGAATTAAATCCATATTAGATTTGTTTTCCAGGACAGAAATGTGTAGGATAACAGAATTTACAATCCTTCTTGGCCTGTTAATAAATAAAGCCATTCTTCACTTTTTGTTCAAATATCTGTTAAACTCTTGGGGGCTTTATAGTGACTCATATAGCAATGAGTAAGGGAGTTCTTTTTTTGTTTGTTTTGTTTTTTAACACTCTTCTAATCAGAATTCATTCATTAAGACTGCTCAAGGAGTATTTAATGTATTTTCAACATTTATAAAGTATATGTTGAATATGAAGTTATTTCTCCTTTGAGGACCATAGGAAATATTTTGCCAGTAAGGTTATGTCAGGCACAATGTGGACTTTTAAGGTGAAGGGAATCTTAAATTATTAAAAAAAACCCTTGTTTTAAAAAGTCTATCTTTGTCAGATAAATTGTACCCACCTAAATGACTAAATCAACAAATGTTTGCTACATATGGCTCCAATTGCTCTTGTACCATCTGTTTTGTAGTTCTAGCACCTTAGCTTTTTACCCATGGTTATTCTCTGTATTCCAGTCCCTGATTCAGCCTCTGACTTGGACTTTGCTCTCCTGAAAACAGGTTATTTCCTTTGTAACTCAACGCAATTGGAGAGTCAGTTATTGGCACTACCTGGTCCATATACATATGATATTGCTCAGAATGTGTATAGTTCATTCCAGCATTGACTACATTGGCCATGTCCTAAACATTGTTGAGGAATATCGATTAGTGATATGGTCTAATTTGACAGTCATTGGGGAAAGATCGCTTTATGAGTTAATTATGCTTGGACACTTGGCCAAACATTATAAATGGAACCTTACTTAATCATATGCAATATATTGTTCTGGGTGAATAAAAAAAAATAAGTATAGACCCAGCTGGTGCTGGATCTCACATGACTTATTTTATAGTTCAAGTACTAGTGTTGGTGGATTGAAAAACATGCTGGGCACATGTACATGCATCCCCAAATTCTGATAAATGAAGAAGAGATTGTGATGTAGCCATCCTCATGGGGGATCCTTTCTCACTTTGCTTATCTCTTTCTCTTTCTCTCTGGTGAGTGCACACACCCTCTAGAAAATTAAAAAAAAAAAAAAACTGTTACATGTGAATAAGAGAAGTAAATATTTTAAAAGAGAATATAGAAAATAATCTTTATTACCCAGAGAAAATGGGTAATAGCCATCCAGGTTATCCATCAATCCTGTCAAATTGACATCTCAAATTAACCATCATAAAAACAGAAAAAAATCAAAACATAATGTTGGTTCTCTAAAAGAGCAACAAGAGTGGCAAATCATTAACTAAACTAGTTCACAAAAAAGAAGACTCAAATAATATCAGAAATGAATAAAGAGATACTAGAATTGATACCAAGAAATAAAATAATCTTGAGAGTGCTATGAACTATTGTCTACCAACGAATTGGATCACCTAGAAAGAAATGAATAAAATCCTAGAAATACATGACCTTCTAAGACCAATTCATGAAAAACAAAAAAAACCAACAAAACCAACATTGGATCAGTACTCAACCTCATCTCAACAAAGAAAAGTTCAGATCTGGGTAGTTTTACTGTTGAATATTTAACATAATAAATTTCAATTTCCTTTGGATTCTTTCAAAATAAATCAAAGAGAGAACATTTCCAACCCCATTTTATGAGGCCAGTAGCACCCTGATACAAAAATAAAACAAAACAGAGAAAGACATTATAAGAAAACTATAGGCCAGTATCTCTGATGGATATTGATGTGAAAATTTTTAATAAAATTCTAGCTAACCAAATTCAATAGCACATTAAAAAATAGCAAAAATATAAAAACAACCTATATGCCCATCAAAAGATGAATGAATAAAGAAAATATGGAATATCACTCATTCTTTTAAAAGAAAGAGATCCTAAGGCTGGACAGTGGCCTAGTGGTAAAATATGATGCTCTATAAAGCTGATTGATATGATAAGGTTCTGGGTTCTCATCTAGAGATGAGCCTTTCCTGAGTCACCAGCAGTTGGCATAATGGCTATGTTGCTGGACTCTCACATAGTTGACTGCGGTTCGAGTCCCAGATCCAGTGGCTTAAACTCACACTGCACACGTTTGCTTGCGTGCCCAAGATCCTGAGAGGAGAATAGAGGAGAAGGGCTTGTGGTGTGGCCGGCCCTCGAGGGGTGAGTTCTTACTTTCTGTCTGTCTATCTATCTCTGTCTTTCTGGCAAGTGCATGCACCCTATGGCAAAAAACCTCTCCTAAATAAATAAATAAATGAATGAATGAATGAATGAATGAATGGAGCCCTCCCTGATTACATCAGGCATATGTGTGTCCCATGATCAGGCCAGCTGAGGTGGGAGGTAGAATGCCCATCAAGACCCATTAGGAATGGTGTCTCTCAGTAATTCTGTCTCTTTCCTATTGGGTGTGCACACTTGCCAAACCTGTCTCTTTCTTATTGGGTGTGCACACTTGCCAAAGAGACAGACAGAAACAAAGAGAGAAAGTGAGAACTCACCCCTGCCCCAGGCGGGATAGCCATTCTGCAGTTCCTTCTCCTCCATTCTCCTCTTGGGACTTTGAACACACGCCATGCACATGAGTTTCAAGCTTATGGGTCTGATACTTGATCTGTGATTGGTCATGTTGAAGTTCTGAGCCTTAACCACTGTGCCACCTGTTGGCCCAACAAGATATATACACACACACACACACACACACACACACACACACACACACATTTTTTTTTTAAAAAAAAGAAATGTTGCCATATGTGACAACATAAATGAACGTTAAGAATTTTTTTTTGAAGAGGTTTTTGCTATAGGATGCATGCACTCGCCAGTAAGACAGAGAGAGACAGAGAGACTGAAAGTGAGAAATTACCCCCTGGGGGAATGGCCATGCCACAACCCCTTCTCTTCCATTCTCCTCTTAGGATTTTGGGCATGCACGCACACGTGCCCGGTGTGAGTTTAAGCCACCAGGTCCAGGACTCGAACTGTGGTTGACTAGATGGGAGTCCAGCAACATAGCCATTACACCAACTGCTGGCCCTGATTAAGAATATTAAACTAAAAGAAATAAGCTTGTCTCAGAGGGACAAGTGCTGCATGATTCCACTTACATGAGACATCTGAAATAGTGAAACTCATAGAAGAGAGTTGGTTGCCCAAGGTTGGGGGAGGGGGTAATGGTGAGTCTTTTTTTAAGGCGTATAAAGTTTCAGTTATGTGATAAAAATGAATTATTGCTATCTGCTGTTCAACATGGTACCTGTAGTTAATAATATTGTGTCCTTAAAAGTTTTCGTTAAGTGTGTAGATCTCGTGTTGTGTCCTTACCACAATAAAAATATACACTCAAATGCAACACATAATAATGACTGTTTAAGAAACATTTTGAATTTTGGGGGGTTGTACTTTATTTTGAGCCACATGCCAACACAATCAGGATTGACTAATGAACTGAGAAACTCAGGTAACAGGTAATGCTTAGCAATTGATCAGTTTTGTATCACAGAGAACTAGTTTCACTGTGTCACACAAATTGCAAAATTATGGCTACCTAGCAAACTGTAATAATTTGCTGTAAATCAGAGTTCAACATGACAAACATTCCCAACTGTGTATCTCTCTATCACCAGTCTTGAAAAGATTCTGGCATCTGTGGGAAGATGTGAATTTATTGTTGTCATAAGGAACCATTTGTAATGCATATTTTGCTGTCATGAGACTAATAAAACTGCACCTGACGGGCAATGATTTGTCCCAGGATTGGCACAGCTTCTAAAGGGCTGTGTATATTACACAAATAGTGCAGATTCTTAGCACTTCAATTTATCCATGAAATGAAAAATATTAGTGTTTTAATCATAGTCAAAATGGTATGGCTGATAGAGTTGGGGCACATATGTGTCAGGGATTCTATTAACAATGTTCAGTATCAAAATAGCCTTTATTATTTTCTCTTCTTTTTAAAAATTTTTATTTGAATTTATTTTATACATTCAATCACTATACATTACTTAGTTTATGAAGTGAATCTATCTAACAGGAATATACTTCACCCAATCCAGTTAAGTATAGTATACTTGTTATCAGTAGATAAAAATCCATTTTTTTCCACAAATGTTTTCTCCTTAATTTCTTTCCTCACTTTCTCCCTTCCTTCACCTACTTCTCACAACATCTTCAGTATCCCTAGTCATTTTCCATACGTCTATACCCTCTAGTCTTTCAGTTTCTGTCATAGAGTGCAGACAGTCAGTTTATGTTAAGTAGAGACATATAGTGCCGCTCTTTCATAGCCTGGCTTGCTTCACTTAGCAGTAAATCTTTCATGTTTGTCCCCTTTCTATCAAATGCCAGGGTCTTGCTTTTTTATGACTGAGTAGTATTCAATAGAGTATGTGTGTCACAGTTTTTCAGTCCATTCATCTGTTTGTGGATGTTTGGGTTGGTTCCTTGTTTTAGCAATTGTGAATAATGCTGCAGTAAACATAGATGTGCAAGCACTTTTTCAACTGAGCATTTGCCTATCCTTTGGGTAGATCCCAAGAGTGTAATGTCATATTGTAGTTATATGTAGATCTTTGAGGAACATCTATATTGTTCTCCAGAGTGGCTTGACCAATTGACATTTCCATCAACAGTGTAGGAGAGTTCCCCTTTCACCACAGTCCTGCCAGTGCTAGCTATACAGATAAATAGATAGATAGATAGATAGATAGATAGATAGATAGATAGATAGATAGATAGATAGATAGATAGATAGATAGATAGATAGATAGATAGATAGATAGATAGATAGATAGATAGATAGATAGATAGATAGATAGATAGATAGATAGATAGATAGATAGATAGATAGATAGATAGATAGATAGATAGATAGATCGATCATAGCCATTCTGACTAGTGTTAGGGGATATCTCATTGTGGTTTTGATCTGCATCTCCCTTATGATGAGGAATGTTTAGCATTTTTTCATATGCTTTTTGGCTGTCCATATGTCTTCCTTAGAGAGTTGTTTATTCAGCTCATTTTCCCATCTTTTAATTGGGTTCATCATTTTTTTTTGGGGGGGGATCTGCTTGAATTCCCAGTGTATTCTGGTAATCAGTCCATTATTTGAACCATAGTTGACAAAAATATTCTTCCATTCTGAGGGTTGTCAATTCATACTAATTATTGTGTCTTTTGCTGTGCAGAAACTTCTTAATCTGATGTAATCCCACTTGTCTATTTCCGGAATTATTTCCTGTTCTTTTGGGGTCTTATTTAAGAAGTCTTTGCCTATCTCAGTGTCTCCCAGAGTTTCTCTAGTGTTTTCCACCAATGATTTTATAGTTTTAGGTCTTAGGTTTAGATCTTTGATACACTTTGAGTTGATTTTTGTTAATGGTAACAGAAAGGAGTCCAGGTTCATCTTTCCCACATCCTTTGCTAACGAGGTTTTCCTTTTCTCACTGGATTGGATGGTACCCTTGGTCAAAAATCAGTTGGCTGTATGTTTTGGGTTTTATTCCTGGAGTCTCTACTCTCCTCCATTGATCTTCATGTCTGTTTTTGTGCCAACACTATGCTGTTTTGATTATCACAGCTTTATAATTTATTTTGGGGCCAGGGAGTGAGATGCGTCCTACTCCACTCTTCTTGTGCAGAATTGCTTTGGTGATACAGGGTCTTTTATGATTCCAGACAAAGTCTATGATTGTCTTTTCTATATTTGTGGAGAATGTTTTTGGTATTTCGATTGGGATTGTGTTAAATAAGTAGATTAATTTGGGTAGAATTGCCATTTTGATTATATTATTTTTTTCAATCCTGGAAAATGGGATGTCCTTCCACTTTTTTGTGTAATTTTCAATGTTCTTTAAAAGATTTTCTGTAGTTTTTCTTGTAGAGGAAGTCTTTGACTTCTTTGGTTAGATTTATTCCTAGATATGTTATACATTTTGTGGCTATGGTAAATGGAATTACTTTTTCAATTCTACCTCAGTCTGCTTGTTCATATATAGAAATGCTATAGATTTTTGTATGTTGATCTTCTATACTACTACTTTACTGTACTAATTTATTTTTTAGAAAAGTTTTTTATGGTACCCCTAGGCCTTTTATGTATGCAATTATGTCATCTGCAAATAGAGGTAATTTCACCTGTTCTTTTCCTATTTGAATGTCTTCTATTTTTTTCTCTTTTCTGATTACATTAGCTAAGACTTCCAGCACTATATTGAAAAGGAGTGGAGAAAGTAGGGAAACTTATCTTGTACCAATTTTTAGTGCAAAAGCTTTCAGTTTTTCCCCATTCAGTATGAAGTGAGCTATGTTTTTGTTTTTGGTTTTTGTTTTGTTTTGTTTTTGGAGAGATTTTTGCTATAGGGTGCGTTTGCTCGCCAGACAGAGAGAGATATTAGAGACAGAAAGCGATAAATCACCCCCCCCCAGGGGGATGGTCATGCTGCAATCCCTTCTCCTCTATTCTC
>NW_006159609.1:6280621-6315809 GCF_000334495.1 Tupaia belangeri chinensis
CTAACTGCTGGTTCCCTTTGTTTTCTTTTGTTTGTTTGTTTTTATTGTTTTTTTTTTTTATAAAGCTTGTATTACGTTGAGAAATGACCCTTTTATGCCAATTTTACTGAGCATCTTAATCGTGAAGGGATGTTGTATTTTATCAAATGATTTTTCTGCCTCTATTGCTATGATATGTTTTTTATTTTTCTGTTGATATGGTATATTTTGTTTATGGTTTTGTTTATGTTGAACCACCTTTGCATCCCTAGAATAATCTTTTTTATATGTTTTTGGATACGATTTGCTAGTATCTTGTTGAGAATTTTTGCATCTATATTCATCAGAAATATTGGTACGTAGTTTTCCTTCCTTTCGTGTGTGTGTCTGTTTTGGGGTTAAGGGTGATAGAGGCTTCTAAAATGAATTTAAGAAGGTTCATTCCTATTGTATATTTAAAAATAACTTGACAAGAATGAGAGTTAATTCTTCTTTAAAAGTTTTGTAGAATTCAGAAGTGAAGCCATCAGGACCAGTGCTTTTATTTGTTGGGAGCTTATTTATTACTGATTCAATCTCATGGCTTATTAAGCTATTCAGGCTTTCTGTGTCTTCCTGATTGAATCTTGGAATTTGTCCATCTCATCCAGGTTTTCTTGTTGGTTGTCATATAGTTGCTCATAGTATCCTCTAATGACTGTTTGTGTTTCTATTGTGTCTGTTGTAATATTGCCTGTTTCATTGTGAATTTGATTTACCTGGTTCCTTTCTCTCCTCTTCTTAATTAGTCTAGTTAATGGTGTGTCATTGTTCTTTATCTTTTCAAAGAGTCAGCTTTTGTTTTAATTTATTTTCTGTGTCATTTATTTCTGCTTGAATGTTTATTATTTCTTTTCTCCTGGCATTTTGTTGTTATTGTTTCTCCAATTCTCTGAGGCATGATGTTAGGTTGTTTATTTGCCATCTTTCCATCATTTTCTTATGCACAATAATTGCTTGAGCTTCCCCCTTATGACTCCTTTTGCTTTGTCCTATAGATTATGGAAGCTCGCGTACTCACTGTCATCGGTTACCATTAATCTTTTGATTTCAGTCTTAATTTCTTAGGTAGCTGTGAAGTCATTCAGGAGTACGTTATTTAGTTTCCATATGATTGTATATTTTTCTGTTTTTGTTTCTGGAATTAATATCAAGTTTGATTCCACTATGGTTGGAGAAAATGCTGGATATAGTTTTTATGCCAGTGAATCTATAAATGCTTGTTTTGTGCTCTGTCATGTGGTCAGTCTTTGAAAAGGTTCCATGTGGGGTTGAGAAGAATGTGTATATCATATTTTTTGGAGAGTGGTGGAAGGTTCTATAAATGCATGTCAAATCAATTTGATTTATAATATTGTTTAGATCCTGTGTCTCTTTGCTTACTTTTTGTCTATATAATCTATCCAAAAGAGAATTTCTGGAAGAACTGGCCTGATGTTTGTAAATTCTTTCAGGTTTTGTTTATCTTAGGATGTTTTTATCTTTTCTTGCTATTTGAAGGATAATCTTGCCAGGTATAGCAACCTTGGTGGAAATAGTTTCTCTCTGAACACTTCGAATATATCTTCCCTTTCTCTTTTGCTTGCATTGTTTCTAGTGAGAAGTCTGATGTTAGCCTGACGGGATAAACTTTGTAAATAACTTGACATTTTTATCTTGTTAATTTAATTAATTATTTTTAAATAATTATTTTATTTAACTTTATTTATTTTTAATTTACCAGAAAGGGAGGAAGGAAAGGAGAGGGAGGGGGAGGGAGGGAGGGAGGGGGGAAGGGGAAGGGAGAGAGCGAGAAACTGCAGTTAGCCATGTAGGAATCCAGCGACCTTAACCACCATGCCATCTGCCAGCCCCTCTTGTCAATTTTAGTATCTTGTCTTTGTCTGTGGTTTTGGCCAGTCTGCTATGATAGGCCATGGAGAGGATCTTCTTGGATTAATTGTATTTGATGTCCTTTGTATGTCTCATGTCTGGATGTTTGATTGCTTCACTAGACTTGGAAAATTTTCTTCTAGAATTTTGTGGAATAGATTATCAATACCCTTTCTAGTTTCTTCACCTTCTGTGATACCTATTATTTTGATGTTTGGTCTTTAATGGTATCTAGTATTTCTCATATATTGTCCCCATTTCTTTTTTTTTTTTGGTGATTTTTTTTTCTAGGTCATACATTTTGTCTTCTGCATCTGAGATTCGTTGTTCTACATGATATAATCTGCTTTTAATACTTTTGATGGAGGTTTTGCTTTCCTGTATTGCAGCCTTCATCTCTAATAGTTCCATTTGATTCTTTTTTTATGGTGCCTAAGGACTTCCTCATCTCTTGCCATTTCTTTTTTTTTTTTGGTGATTTTTTTTTCTAGGTCATACATTTTGTCTTCTGCATCTGAGATTCGTTGTTCTACATGATATAATCTGCTTTTAATACTTTTGATGGAGGTTTTGCTTTCCTGTATTGCAGCCTTCATCTCTAATAGTTCCATTTGATTCTTTTTTTATGGTGCCTAAGGACTTCCTCATCTCTTGGAGCTTGTTGTCTCTTTTCTCTTGCATCTTCTGGAATTTGTTGTCTCTTTTCTCTTGCATCTAATTTATTTTTGTCTCTATGAATATTCTGAATTACTCTCTGACATTTCCATGAGTTTCATTATATCTTTTGTGGAGGTTAGGAATTTTTCTTTTCCTTTGGAGGAGAGAGATTTTCTTGGTTTCTCCTATTTCTTGATTTTTGGTTATCCAATGGATTATAAATTTCTTCCTAATTTCTGCACTATTGTGATTGGAACTGAATATGCTAGTGGCCCTCTAGTTTCTTGAGAATCAGTTCACCTGGGGTTGAGCTGCAGGTTTCAGTGGAGGAAGAAAGTAGGGGTTGTGAGGTACAGAAAGCATGCTGGGTGCTTCAGGAAACAATGAAGTTGAAAGTATTTCTGAGCGGCTAAAGGCAGCTAGAGGTCTGAAGCAGTTGCCTGGAAATAGGCGGAAGACAATGGAATTCCCAAGGCAATCTCTGGCTTTAGTTAATCTCAGTGGCTTCTGCCTCCACTGCTACACAGGCGCTGTAAATACTGGCAGGAGAAGGAGCTGAAAGTAGGAGGCAGCCTCTGTTATTTCTGCTCTACAAGTTAGGTAGAAAGTTACATAGAATGAAGTAAAAAATCAACAAAATGAAACAGAAATCAGTCTCTTGGAATTTACGGAGGCATAGTGGAAGTCTGACTTACAGCTCCCCTCCACAGGTGCAGCCCACATGGCCCAGTCTAGACTGTTGCCTTTGAAATGATTTTAGCTGGGTTACTCTTCATCATCTCAGTTTGTTCCATAGTCTCTGAACCTCAGGGTCTTTATGCATGTATTCATTTTTATATGCATGTTATTTAGGTTTTATTCAACTTATATTTATTGGGTACTAATTATGAGAAGCTTTATTCTAGACCTTGAATATACAAGTCTTCAAAAAGTTTGTGACCAATGTGGTTT
This sequence comes from Tupaia belangeri chinensis, assembly GCF_000334495.1. Lineage (NCBI taxonomy): Eukaryota > Metazoa > Chordata > Mammalia > Scandentia > Tupaiidae > Tupaia > Tupaia belangeri. Next base: position 6,284,120 of record NW_006159609.1, read on the forward strand.
ATGAAAAAGCTACGTGGACTTCAATTTTTTGTTTGCACCACAATAAACTTTTATTTGCATTTTTTCATAAATTTTTTGAATTCTTCTTGTGTGACAATGGAGAAAACAGGCCAGGTTTGTGACCTCATGGACCTTACATTTCAGAGAAAAAATAATGAACAGTTTTTGTAATTGGTAATCATTGTGGTGGTCTAAGGAAAAGTGTTTAGGTAATAAGATGTTGAGGATTTTTAATGGAAGTATTTATTTATTTATTTATTTTAGAGGTTTTTGTCTTAGGAAGTGTGTGCTCACTGGGACAGGCAGAGATAAAGAAAGTATGAAATCACCCTCCAGGGAGGATGGCCATGCCACAAACCCTTCTCCATTCTCTTCTTAGAATCTTGGGCTTGTGTATACACATGCCCAGTGTGATTCTAAAGTCACTAGGTCTGGTACTTGAACTATCATCAGCCATGTGGGAGTCCAGCACATAGCTGATGTGTCATCTTTTGGCCCTGGAAGTACTTATTAATGAACAGCAGATTTACCTGGAGTATCCAAGAAATGCTCTTTGATTTTATACAATAGACCTACAAAATTGCTTAAATAGTTATTTACTTCTCATATAATAAAAGTCTTAAGATAGGTAACTGTTGACATTGTCTCAGGGTCTGCATCTCTGTAATTTTTTGTATTTCCTCATGACTATAAGATCGTGGCCCCAGCTTCAGCATGGCCAATTATCAAAGCAGGAAGAAAAACGAAAAAGGAGACAGTAAACTTTAAGATTTTTCTCCTAGGCTAGAACCATGATACAGTGCTTTTCTCCATTGTATAGCCACAGGAACTCTTGGAAGTATTTGCTTTATAACCTCTAACATGGAGGCAGAAAAGAGAGAATGGAAATGTGATTTGGAGTTGAGTGAGCCTAGCTACAGTGTCTGTCATAACTGGATAAATAGATTCAGCAGTCTTCATCGTCGTTTTTTAAATTAGGAGAATGAATGTAATCCATTAATCTAGTTCAGTGTTATTGAATAAAACTTTCTATAATGATTAATTGTCTCATGTCTATATTGTTTAATGTGGTAGCCTCTAGTTACTTGTGGCTCTTGAGCACTTGAAATAAGCATTAGGTGTCTAAAGACTACATTTAAAATTTTTAAAATTTTATTTGAATAATTACATGAGACTAATGTCTATAATATTTAATCGTAGGTATCTAGATAGTATAGAAAGAGAAAAAGAAAAAGGGTTAGCTTTTAAGAACGTAATATTTTGGGACTAGCAGGTGGTTGAGGATGTTGGACTCCCAAATGGCCCATTGCAGTTCAATTCCTAGTCCTGACGGCTTGCTTTCTCACTTTCTCTCTCTCTCTCACCCTCTCTGGTCAAATTAAAAATAGATAAATAAACAAACAAATAAATAAAAGTTAAATATAATAATTAAAACAAATTTATAAAATAAGAACCTAAATTTGGGCCAGCAGATGGCATGGAAATTAAGGTGGCTGGATTCCACATAGACAGCAGTGCAGTTTGAATCCTGGACCCAGTGACTTATTAAACATGCTGTGTGTGTGTTTATATGTGTACATGCATGCATGCCCCAAATCCTGAGAGGCAAAGTGGAGGAGAAGGCATTATGGTGTGACTATCCCCCTTAGGAGGTGTTTTTCTCCCTCTCTCAATCCTGGTGAGTGTATGCACCTTACAGCAAACAAACAAACAATAAAAGGTAGAATTCAATACTTAGAAGGTTTGGAGTAAAGAAAGGGATGGCAAAAAAATGCATATATATGTATGTATATACATTTATAGTTTGAATATATTTTTAGTATATCTGAAAATAAGGTAATTGACTTTTAAAGGAAAAAGAAAGTATGAAATACATTCTTAAAAAAATAAGATTATGAGGGCAGCAGATGGTGTAATGGTTACATCACTTGACTCCCATGTAGTTGACCATGGTTTGAGTCCTGGACCTGGCAGCTTAAAACTCACACCAGGCATGTGGGCAGATTGCATATATTTTTAGTATATCTGAAAATAAGGTAATTGACTTTTAAAGGAAAAAGAAAGTATGAAATACATTCTTAAAAAAATAAGATTATGAGGGCAGCAGATGGTGTAATGGTTACATCACTTGACTCCCATGTAGTTGACCATGGTTTGAGTCCTGGACCTGGCAGCTTAAAACTCACACCAGGCATGTGGGCATGTGTGCCCAAAATCCTGAGAGGAGAACTGAGAAGGGATTATGGCATGGCCATTCTCCCTGAGGGATGACTTCTCACTTTTTTTCTCTCTTTTTCTCTCTGGTGAGTGCACATACCTATAGCAAAAATATCTGAAAAAAAAAAAAAGGAAAAAATAAAGGTAGCAATATATTAGAATTTCAGGTAGTGATGAAGGATCCTTTGGTTTCTAATTGAGATTTTTAAATAAAATTTATCTTCCTGATTTGTATGAGTTTGCTCCAAAATGTAACGTATTGAAAAGTCTGTTAAAGATTAATGCCTGAAGAATAAGTGTATTTTTTGGCCAAATATGACAGAATGAGAGAGGCACACTCAACACCATCCTCCAGTAAGATGGAGCGTTTAAAGGTATAGCAGAAGAACAGAACGATGGGGGAAAACTACAGGGTGGGAGCAAGTCACTTGGTTGGGAATGAGATTGCCCTAAACTTAAAACTGGAGGGAGCAAGTTACCCTGTGGGAGATGTTACTGTCCCAAGTCCAAGATGTTAGGGTTTCCGCTATCAAAGGCCAGTGGCATCAGTGAGATACTGATTTGTGGCATAAGTTATTATCTTAATTAAATAATCAGAATGACTCCCCAGGTAAGAATTTATAGAGGGTTTGATTCAAGCAGAAATGCATGCCCTGGACCAGTAAAGCTCACTTCAGGGCGAAGAAGAGTGGAGGGCCCAATATAGCATTAATTATCACAAAATGGAGTCAATCTGGTTCATTCCCACAAGTTCAGAGGACAATGTGAGAAGCAAGGTTCTTCACCATCTTGCTCTGTTATCATCTCTACCTAGATTTTTTTTTTTTGAGAAATTTTTGCTATAGGGTGTGCACACTCACCAGAAAGAGAGAGAAAGAGACACAGAGAGACAGCGATAAATCACCCCCCATGTGTATGGCCATGGCACAATCCCTTCTCCATTCTCCTCTGGATTTTGGGTACACAAGCATATGCGCCTGTCATGAGTTTAAGCCACCAAGTCTGGGATTCGAACCATGGTTGACTACATGGGAGTCCAGCAACATAGCCATTATGTACTCTGCTGGTCCCTCTACCTAGATTTATAACCATTCCATGACCTTAAAATTCCTAGATACATATTCCATTCCAACTGTGTTTAACTACTTGTTTTTCTGACTAGTCTGTTTACTGTCATTCTTCATCCCTTTAGCAGTGTGGGCTTTCCTCCTTTCACATTCTTTCCCACTTAATCAAATAGTACTCATTCTTTTTTTTTTGATTCAGAAAAGTAGTTTGATTAAATATGGTAGCTAATCTACAGAAAATATCTAAATTAATTCCCAACTACACATAAAATAACAATGAAGTGAAGAAAAAGTAGAAGCCTACACATAAACGAGAATGACAGTGGAGAAAACAGTAGCATTTTATTATCTTTTTGAAAATGGAATGCACAGTACTTGGAGAAGCAAAGAAAATTGCAACCCAAAGGTCTGCAGATCCAGAAATGAGAGAATCACATACAGAACCTCAAAGGGAATTTGGACTTTGTGTTGAAAGCTGAAAGAAGTTTTGGGCTGAAAGAGGAGATAGATTAAGTCAGTAATTCACTTCTAAGAAGTGAATGTCCTCTCTCTCATCCGAGAGAATAAGGTACAAGATTTAGTCTCTGTCTTTTAGGTAATCTCCCAATTTGTAGGAAAAGGTACAGTAGCATTCATAGGGATTCAGGGAGGTAAAACTGAGAGGAGCAGCAGTGGTGAGAGTCACACACTTTAATTACATCTCTCTCCTGACCTGAAACATCAATAATCAGAACACTTCTCCAGGTAACAGATTTAGAATAATTTAACAACTCAGAAAACAAGCTCTAGATACAATATTTAGGAATAAGCCAATGGAAAAATCTTCGTTGAATCTTTACTCAGTCATCCTGTAGATAGTCATACCAGTCAATATCCCCGTCTATACATGCTGACTCTAAATAAGCTTTTTGAGTAAGTAATTTCCAATTATGAAAGGAAATAGAAGAATAAGCCTGTAAGTAAACAAGGCCTCTATCATGAAAGAAGAAAACATAGAGAATAGGTACTTATAGGAAACAAAGACAATCTATGGAAACCATTAAAAAAAGTTAACGAACAAAATCTATAAATAATGAGCTTACAGAGTCAAGTAAAGATAGTATGTTCATAAATAAGTATCATAGTTCCAATACTTAGGCAATAAAGATCAACTGGAGAACAACAACAAAAAAATCTCTTGACATTAAAAATACAAATGTGATTTGAAGAAATTATTTAAAAAAAAGTGAAATGAAGTGGATAGAATTTCTCTGGAAGCAGAAATAGCTCCTACCACGTCCATTTACAAAGGGGGGAAAATTGGCAGTTAGCATAATGGCTATGTCGCTGGACTCCCACGTAGTCGACCGCGGTTCGCGTCCCGGACCTGGTGGCTTAAAACTCACGCCGGGCGCATGTGTTTGCATGCCCAAGATCCCGAGAGGAGAATGGAGGAGAAGGGATTGCGGTGTGACCATTCCCTCTGGGGGGTGATTTCTTGCTTTCTGTCTCTATGTCTGTCTCTGTCTTTCTGGCGAGCGCACGCGCCCTATAGCAAAAACCTCTCAAAAAAAAAAGGGAGGGGGGAGAATTGGGAACTTTCCATAACGCTCAGTGAGAAGCTAAGGAGCTTTGGCTGCCCGAGCTGCGCACAGCTACACGCACCTTCCCACTTCCCAACGCCAGCCTTAGCCCACTCACCGGCTGTAGAAAATGTTGAAAGAAACTACTTACTATGATGTTTTGGGGATCAAACTCAATGCTACCCAGGAAGAACTGAAGAAGGCTTATAGGAAACTGGCCTTGAAGTACCACCCTGATAAGAATCCAAATGAAGGTGCGACGTTTAAACAGATTTTCTCAAGCTTATCAGGAAAGATGGTGCCATTACAATGGAGAAGCATATGAGGATGATGAACATCATCCCCGAGGTAGTGTTCAGTGTCAGACCTCTTAATGGGGCCAGTGAATAACACTGATAGCATTTTATATGCAGTAGTGAATGAGTGAAGCACTGTAATCATATGCTCACTACTTGATATTGTTTTTGTTTTAATATTCATCTGTAGTAGTGTTTTTAAAAAAGTTAAATGAAGAATAAATGCAAATATAAAAGCTGATTTTGTCCAGTAAGTATGATGACTTTAGTGTGCAAGATACAGTTTTGATAGCTGTAAAAACTACAAAGTTCCCCTAGCATTTGTTAAGCCATTCCTTGTAATTGATTTCAGCTATGTACATGGATAAGATTAGAATGAAATGCTAGATATATATATTGACTTCAGTGTATGACCCCTCATTGTCAAGCTATAAAATTAAAATCCTGCATATAACTGATAATCAGAAGGAGAAAAAAAATTGTAGGAAAGTGTGTGATGGTCTGTATAGTTATTTGTATTAAGTGAGACTCATTGTGATGTCTCTGCATGGATTTTATTGCCTCAACTTGAAAATGGATGGCATAATATAATTTAGCCTGTGGCATCAGTGATGGAAATGATACCTTTCTAAAGGGGTTTATCACAACGTGCTGCTTCTTGAGGGCTTACACCTCTAGAACTGCATTCCCTTTGTGGGCCATCTTTTTTTTTGTATACATATATAAAAATATATTATATATATGTATGTATATGTGACCAGTCCTGGTTACTCCCAACTCCCCCACTCCCCTTCTCTCTGGACCATGAAATGTCCCTGAGTAGTGACTTCTGGAGCTAGGTAACTTACAAAGTGAAACAACCTTTACATGGACAAGTAATTTGCATGTGTGGTATAGAAAGGTATTATTAGGTATTACAGATTTACTTTAAACCATTTAACTTATGCTCCAAAGTAACTGTAATTTGATGTTGGTAGGATAGCAGATTATAATGAATAGCTCTAATTGTATGTTATAAAGTCATATGTTCACATGCTTAAATCTGAATTAACAGAATTTAAGCAATTCTTGAAATGTATGAATGTCTCTTTAATATACTGATTACAAAGCCAAAAAAAAAAAAATAGAGGAGGGAATTTAGAAATAATAAGAAAGTAGGTCTTATACCATTCAACTAATAGAAGTTCCAGAAAGATAAACATACACCAAAACTCACACTCATAAGCAGTCCTCCAAATTGATCTGTGAAGACTCAGGTGCTATCGTGCTTGAGCATACATACTATGGGTTGTACTGCCGAGGTCTCCTGTACCAGGTGGAGTCGCCACCTGCCACAATTGGATTGAGGTGCTTTATTCTTGTTTATTTGTGTCAGGAGTTCCAGATTCAGTGTCCAGAGCAGAGAAATTAGACTCATGGAAACCAGGTCATGGACTCATGCAGTTGTTGCTGGGAAAGCTAGGAAGTTCTTTATTTGGCCATCTCTGTTTCTTTAACAGAAGTCTGGCTCATGAGCATAGTGGTTCACATACATAGGAAGTCTTCAGATGCTGGCACCAAATAAAATCACAAATGTTTACTACACAAGGGAGCTAACATCAGAAATCAGAGAAGAAAAGTCCTATGATGAAGGCATGGAGAGAACCAGGAGAATGTATGTGCCAAGGGCAACAATACAGGAAGTCCACATTAGAGCAAGAGTGTGCAGAACTCTGGGATAACTGTCTGTAGTCAGCAAAGAAACAGACTAATGTAACCTAACAAGAACAATGGCCAACAGATTAAGTGATAGCATATCTAAGGAGTTCAAACATTCAGAAAACAATAAGCTGGAAAATCACATTATATCCTATTAATACATACAAGCATTCAGTAACATACATAAAAATAAATTTAAAAGTATTACTATATATTTGATGGTTCTTATGAGGAAAGTCAGACAACTTGATAATGAGTTCATAAACAAAAAATAAAAAATATTATTTACTGAGGAAAATGAACAAAGAAGTGAAGGAAGAAACACAAACACAACTCTCAACTTGGCTCATCGGTATTTGTTAGACACAGTTATGACAATGTGTTTAGCCATGTACTGGGAAAGATACAATAAGAAAAGAGGCACCAACAGGTAGCTTTCAAAAGATAATGTCAAAAATAAAAAAGTAGAATAAAATGGTATTAACAGAGTTAAAAACAATGAAGTCATTCACAGAGGAAACAGATGAAAGATTTTAAAAGCCTTTAGGAAATAGAACTTCAAAGTGGGGATGGCATCTGAGGGACTTTGCTAAGAGTAAAAATAGATTTTTGAAGAGAAACCAAAATACCACCTTTTCTCATGAGCCCTACCATTGCAAAGTGAGCTCTTTCCTTCATGCGTTCCCTCAGCACTTTATATACATCTTCTTTATTGTAGCACTTATCACGTTGAAACGTAATTGATTATTCATGCGTCTGCTCCCCTCACTACCTTTACACTTTCTATTTCTAGCACAAATATGCTGCGTGATTCCAGGTAAATTTTTCTTGAAATGGTCCGTGCTCTACCCTCTGCCGTCAGGTTTTCATTTTCTTTCTTTTTCTCTTATCTTTCACATGATTTCATATCAGTAATTTTTTTTAGGATATACCAAAAACATTTTACATACTAAAACCTACTTAATGAAGGCTTAATTCATACACTGATTAATTGTATCCATCATGGCAGCCCATGAATAATCTCAGCCACGCAGAGAACAATAGATTATGAGTAGTTCCATTAGAGGATTCTGATTAGAGTCATAGGACAACAGAGTTCCAACTCTATATCTTCACAGCTTTCAAGATTTGCTGTTTTAAAATCTCTCTTGATCCAAAATGCACAGAGTTCTTTTATGGACCAAAAAGTTTCACAGTAACTCTCCAAAGTTAGATTTCTTGTCCTATGTTAAAATGTGCACATCTGTTAAATGCTACACAAAGAAACTTGTGAGTTTTAATTAATTTGGTCTTAAGCAAACTAATTGTCTATTGTTTTAGCTTTAGGCTGTTTCCTGAAAAAAATCAAATACTTACTTGCAAGAAATACTACAAGTCATTTTCTCTGAGAACATGGGGTTTGGCTTGACAGGGGCTATTAAAAAGATTTAATGGAATCACCAAGACTTATTTGAAGCTTGCCTAGGAACATTTTTATGCTCAATCTGCACAGCAATATTAATTTTTTAACACAGATGGAGATTTTATTGGTATCTTAGGAAGGAGGGGAAAAAGACTTTAAGACTTTCGATTTGTAAGCTGGGAATACAGAAGGTGAAGATCTTGCAAAGGCACAGTAAGAGAAGAAGTAAACCATCTAGTCAAATTAACACAAAACACAAAATACAGAAACAAAACAAAAATAGTGATATAGTAAGGAGCCATAGGATGATATACGTGTGATGAATTTGCTTCCTGGAGACAGAGAAATTAAATTCAGTATGTGCTTAGAAGGGTGTCACGCAGAAGCAGTTGGAGGCTGTGAGGTAGAAAAGAATGCAGTGGTCATTTCCTTCCATATCATTAATTTTTTTGGACTGTCCATATCATTTATTTTTTGGACCGTTTAAATTTGATTCAGGTTGAAATTTTCACTGCTCAAAACCAATTTACTTTGCAGTCAAATTATTTGATGCATTTGCAAGGATAAATTTATGCTGAAAACCAGAAAGCTGATATTTTACCCTCTCTCGTGGGCTCATGAGTTTTGTTGATTTTTATATAAGGAACCAGCTTTTATGATTGAGAGTAGATAGCATGGGGCATCATTGTAGCATAGTCCAAGAGGTCTTGTGATCAGAGTTTGCATGCCTTCTTTGCCATATTGTGACATTGAACAAATTCTGTTTATTGGTCTCTGCTTCTTCATCTATACAATAAAAAAGTAGAATGAGGTGTTTTCTGGTCTTCTGTTGATCTTGAAAATCAAATGCTTCTATGTGGCTGGAGCTAACAACAGCATGTAATTGGGCACTGAACCAGTGGAGAGGCTGTTCACTGAATATCTCCTATGTCAAGGCTCTGTCACATATTTTACTAACTATCAAGAATCTTTTGAGATTATAATTAGACTTCCTGTCTTTTTATCCCATTTTCACTGTCTTTACAAGATGCGTGATTGTAGGCAGTTTATTAACTTCTTCTTTAGGTTTCGTCACAGATAGAATGGAGATAGTTGTAATATCTAATTATTTTCTAAGGTGAGAATTACTAGTATCTACTTAATAGAGTTAGATTAAACATGCTAATACATGTGAAGTGCTTAGGAGAATGCTTTCTTCATGTGATGCTCACTTAATAAATATTAGCAGTTACATATGTATGGCTCTGAATCTTCGTAGCGATACAACCCTTTTCATTATTACATTTTTTTCTCAGCTACTTGGTTATTTTTTTTAATGACGGAATTAAAATTAGAATTTTTTTCATCAGTGACTACTTAATAAAAGCCCAGTTAAGTGCCAGAAAAACAGTAGATTCTGGGCAGAATGCAGAAATGGGCAACATCAAAGACTGTGTGATACTGGTGGCCATTTAACTAAGGGTGACAAGGATAAAAATGGATATATTCCATAGCAGGAAAAGTGGGTCTTTTATGTCTCTTTATTATCTTTAGATAGTAACATGCACTTTGTTCTCTTACAGATCAAAAAACCTCACAGAAGTTTCATTTACCTTTGGTCCTCACTGTCCTGATATTTACATTTACTGAAATTTCTCCTTGTCTCTGAGGTCTGGACCCTTATGTAATAAGGAATATTCAGTTCCTAGAAAGGAAAGGGATAACTGAGCACCATTATTATAAAAGTATAGTTCAGCTCTTATTAAAATAAAACCAGGCAAATACAGGGTTATAATAGAAAAATTCAGTATGACTAACAAGCAGTGTTGTCTTGATTCCAATCATCCCTTTGATCTGGATAGACAATAGAGACCTTGAAATATTCCCTGAACAGGTAGCATCATGACGGCACCACAGGTGTTCTCAATTTTTTCCTGTTGCTAAGTTATGGTTACTATGACAATAGTCACTAATACTACCAATTTGATTTCCACTAATAGGAAGCCATCCTCCACACACTTGTAAAGTGTCTTGTCATTAAAATCAAACTTTGTTAGTTTTCTACTACTCAGTTAAAATTGTTTAAATGATTAAATATTGAAACTATATATAACTAAATTTTTAATGCCTATCTGTTGGGAGTATCTGTTTCAGAGAGTTTATGTGGACACTTAATATTTACATTTGTATTTGCTTTCTTTCTTTCTTTCTTTTTTTTTTTTTTGAGAAGTTTTTGCTATAGGGTGCGTGCGCTCGCCAGAAAGACAGAAACAGAGAGACAGAAAGCGAGAAATCAGCCCCCAGGGGAGATGGCCACTCTGCATTCCCTTCTCCTCCATGCTCCTCTTGGGATCTTGGGCACAAAAAGCGCCCAATGTGAGATTAAGCCACCAGGTCTGGGACTCGAACCACAGTTGACTACATGGGAGTCTAGCGACAGCTTATTATGCCAACTGCTGGTCCCTACATTTTCTTTAATTTTTAATATCATATTGCATATGTTAAATGTATATAATAAAATTTATTCAAAATATCAGTACAGATGGAATGTAGAAGCAGGTAAGAGAATACAGCTTTTTTCCTACTTGTAAATTAAAGAGAGCTACAAAAACGTACAAATATACCAGTCTTTTCTGAATATTTTGCTTTGAAAAAAATAGTAATCTTTCACTAAACATAATATTTTTACTAAAAAAAGTAAAGAGCGCATTATTATTTCCTTCATTTATGGATGACACAATTGTGTCATTAATACTTAGTTTGCTCAGAGTTTTATAATGAATCAGTTCTGGAGTCAGTATTTACACTCAAGCATTTGAATTCAGAACCTATGGTGTTAACCTGTAAACCCTACTGATGAATTCACACGAAGAATCAGTTACAGAGCAAATTGTTTTTGTTCGTCTGAGGTACTCCTCAGTACCCATGCAAATAAACAGATGATAGACCAGGAAACTAATTTTTGAGACGTTGTCTCAAATAAACTTTCCATACATGATAATAAAAATACTTAAATATTTCCACATGAAAACATAAATTGATAAAAAGCAATTTGATCATATAGCTATGTAAATATATGTTTATTCCCTTCTTTGAAGTAAAAGCCTTTAGGGCAACATACAAAGAAGTGTGCTATACAAGTGTTAAATAAGCTCCTCAGGGCAGCATGTCAAGGTTTAAATCAATGTATTATATGTTGCTTTGACATTGACAGTAGATGAGGGCTGGAATCAACAAATTTAGTTCTATTTGAGAATTCTAAAAATGGTTTGGAGGGAAGAGACCAGCATGCCCATTTAGCCTAGACATCAAGTTTGAGAAAACTTCAAAATGCACCTGGTCTTTAATAGCAGATGACTGCTGGGATTTATACAGAAACCTTTTACATGAATTAACTTTTGATGTGTCACAAATGCACTAAAATTTAGTGGCTTAAATCAACTTCCACTTAAGCAAGTCATTCTGGGAGTTCATGTGGTCATTCTTATCTGGGAAGATTTAGAAGATATCTCTGGGCTTCCTCATCTACCTCAAGTCAGCAAGTGGCCGGTGGCTAGATGACCAGCAAGTGGCTAGGTGGCTGATGAAAATGCAACCAGCACTGACTGTTATCCAGACTCTCAGTCAAGATGTAGGTGCCCTGGGACACACTGTACTTCATGTTTCACAAGTTGTCCAGTGGTCACCTTCACATTGTGGCTGTGGCAGGGATCCCAAGTACTAAGTCCTCACATGAGGTTACATTTTTAGTCTTATTTCCTCTGGCCATTTACTAGGGTTCCACTAGACAGAGAGGATCACAAGGCCAGCCACATGTAAGAGGGCATTTCCAATGGCTGTGGAGGGAAGGGGTAATCTGTGGCCAATTTTTACAGTCTTATCTCATCTTTATCTCAAATCTTGATTCTAATTGAAATGTAGCAGCCACCAATATTAGCTAAAGTTAAGAGGGAAGAAAATTTTCAGGAATGAAAGGATTCCACTCTGTAGCCCATGTTTTAAGGAGTTCATAGAGACCAATTGTAATCAATGAGTTAACTGATTACTTTGAGGGAAGCAAAGTGTTTTGACAGAAAGGACATGGACTAGCAACAGGCAAAGCCAAGTAGGTGTCTCGTTCCTGACACCTATTGACTGAGCGACTGAAACTGCTTCCAACTCGCCTAGCCTCCATCTCAAATTTTAAAAATGAGGGTTAGTACCTATTAATAATAGAGCACTTTTTCTTTTCATGCTTTAGGTTCAGCTGAAAAAAAAAAGAATTAAAGAGTCTTTTATGGGATTTGTGTGTGTGTGCACGCGTGCATGTGTGTGGATGAATAAAGTGATCTGGAAGGAGAAACATGCTGTAGTACTATAAAATATCATACAAATGTTGATTATTTCAATTAATAGGAATCTTCATTTTGAATCATGTATTTTAGTTCTCCCTGCTAGTCTCTGTACTAAGCTTTTTTATTTTTAATATCTTTTTAATCTTTTTAAGCAGTCCAACATCTAAAAATGAGGGGAGTAAAAGGAGATAAGAAGGATTAAACAGAGCTGATAGAATAATAAGTTGGTAACAATCAGTCAATTTGTTAATACTTTGTATTACAGGTAATACTTTAAATGTATTACAAGAACCATATACATAAAGACATAATTTAGATTCAGGAGTAACTTCATGCTAATTTTTGTCTTTCAGAGCATTTATCTATTTTTCTAATATTCCTCTTTGTAAATATATATTAATATTTGAGGCTAAATACAGACTTACATTGTCTTTCATCAAATGTAAAGTCAACTAGTTCTATTCTTACTGGATTTGTGACTTTTTGGTATGTCACTATAGTTCTCTAAACTTTAGTTTTCTTGTCTATGTAATACAGGTGAGTCTATCTCAAAGGAGCGTTTGATATAGGAGATGATAGTAGCTAGGTCTTTAGGGCAGTCTTAGTGCAGTGGCAATTTAACTTCACCCTTCCATAGTTTCTCCCCTCATATTTGACTAATCAGACTTTGACTTCTCTCCTTTTCACCCTTACAATCCTTTAAGGTAAAAGGTGTTGATGTGTCATCCAGGAAGAGTAAGTTTGAAGAAGAAAGTAATGTGCTTTCTTTGGGCTGTGCCCAGCCAAGGATGCTTCTGTGGCTCTAATTAGTGAGAGACCCCAGTGGGCTGCATAGATGCTTCCTCAAGGAAAAACGAGACCAATGCCCGTCCCTCTGCAGACCCACCCCAGATCTGTCCAGGACGCAAACTCGGTGTTCTCCCCCTGTGAGTGCCCAGCTGGTTTTATCACACTGTGACATATTTCAACTCTATTCTGACAATTTATTCAGCCCAATCAGACATCTGTTCAATGTCTGGTAAAATGATGTTGTTAAAAATGCAGAGCTTGGCTGGGCTGCTTGGGAAGGATGGCTCTTGACTTGATTTCTATTGACAGAAGGCAGCTCGGGCAAAGGCATAAATAAAAGTTACAATGACTGAGGAAAAACTTGGGACTTCCGGTTAGACCTCATTACTCTGAGCAGTCAGACTGGAAAAGAATAGCAGGGGAGACAGAATTGGCTTCTCCTAGCAAGTGATAGTAATGAAGGAAGCATGGAACTATTGGTCACCAGCTTCACTGAAGAATCAGATAGGACAGCTGAGCTGTCTGAGGCCTAGAGAGGTTTCTGTTCAATCTTACCCTAGTCATGGTTCAAACGTACAGTGGTTTGAGAACTAGACAAAATTCAGGCAGTCTTGAGTCACACAGTATTCTTTTTGGGATTCTGGACCTTGCCATTCTACCAAAATGGAAATAAAAGTTTTTAAGCTCAATTATTTCTATGGTATCATTCGATTCTAACAATGTTAGAAGTTTAATTTTACCTTCTGCCCAAAGGAGAAATGGGAAGACCCTTTTGTAAAAAGGGGAAGATAAATTATTGTGTTTAGTATTAAGGGCCAGAAACATTAGCATGCATTATCTAAATGTAATCATTATAATATCCTCAAGAGAATGGCTATAATTTTATCTATTTTCTTTTCAGATGAGGAAATTTGAAGCTCAAAGAGATGAATAATCTTGCTTTGAATTATGTACTATCTAAATTTAATCCATATACTACCTTTACAAAAAAGTTATAATTATCTTTGTTTCGTAGATGGAAAATGAAGGTTAAGAGATAATAAGTTACTTGAATTAAATCACACAGGTAGAAAGAGATCAATCATAACCTTGAATCTATTCCCATCTCACCGCAAAGTCTGCTCATTACATATAGCTATACTGGCTCTGGGTGTGACCTCCAAACAGGCAGGCAATCGAATAAAAATTTGACTTTTCTTCCACTTTATGAGAACTATTTTAAGGAATAAAGAAGATAGAGGGAGGCTGGGAGAAATATGTAAGGCTGAAGGATGAAAAGGAAGAAAGGAGTGAAGGAGGCATGGAAAGAGAAGTGAACAAAAAAAGGAAAGATGCAGAAATTAATCTTGCAATTATGTTAGCTTCCTTAGGTACAAAGGGGATTGAATTTAAGGGCTTTATTGAGTTATAATTAACATAAAATAAGCGGTGCATAATTAATATGTACAATTTGATAGATTTGACAGACACTATTATCACAATCGATATAATGAACATGCCATCAATGCCAAACATTTCCTTAAGCATAAATAAGTTATCTTTATAAGTGAGGGTATTTTTCTTTATTCTGCTTTGTACTACGTGTCTGTCTTGACACCAGTTCCACCGTGCCTAGATTTCTCCAGCTTTTAAACTGGGTAGTGGTAGTTCTTTTTAAGAAAAGGCATTTTGACTATTCTTAGTCTTCTCTGTCTCCACATAGATTCTTGAATCAGTTCATAAATTTCTAAAGCAAACAATCAGGTAGTTTCTAATAGGATTGCAGAGAATCTTTAGATCAATTTGGGGACAACTGACATCTTAATAATATCGAATCTTTACATCCATGGACATGATATAGCTCTCCTTAAACTTATGTCTTAATTAATTTACTCTGGCCAAGTTTTATAGATTTAATGTAAGGTCTTAGATCTTTTGTCATGTTTATCCATAAACATTTTATATTTTTCCATAATTAATGGTATTTTAAAAACTCAGTTTCCAGTGGTTTGCTGCTCTTATAAAGAATTCGACCTGAGTTTTTAATATTGATATTAAATGCTGCAACTTTACTTTATTCATCTTTTTGTATCCAAGAGGTTTTTGTAGATTATATTGGATTCTCAACATAGATAAACATATCATCTGTAAATAAAGACTTTTTTTTCCTTCTTTTTCCAACTCAGATGACTTTGATTTTTTTCATGAGTAGAAATTTCAATAAAGTATTAAAAAGAATTTGATAAGAGCATATATAGTAATCTTATTTCTGGTTTAAAGGAGAAAGTATTAAGTTTTGATTTCATTGTTGGTTTTTGAAGTTGACTTTTATCAAATTGAGGTGTGTGTTTCAGTTTCTAGTGAGGGAAGCGGTTTAACTGGACTAGATGGTTTTAAAATGATTTTTCTGACTTTTATATAGAAAAACATAGGAAAAAAATACATCATGAGTTTTCCAATGACCCTTTATTTTTCTTTTTTTTTAATGTTTATCTTAGTCCATTACTGCATTGATAACAGTAATACTAGACACTGGGTGACTTGCAAAGAAATACAGGTTTATGTCACAATTCTGCCAGTCACAAAGTCCAAAGGTGTAAGGTATCCTACAATGTCCATGAGGAGCAGGCAGGATGTCAGACATGTGCAGTGAGAGGGAGAGCGAGCTGTGGGCAGCTTTCTTTGTAATAACAACCTGTACTTGCAAGAACTAAACCCTTCTCATGAGAGCTGCCATTCGCATGAGACATTAATTTGTTCACAAGGCCTGTACTTCTGTGATCCAATCACCATGGTCTAATCACCACCCTCTAGCACAAAGTTCCAAAACATGAGTCCTCAAGGGACAAATCATTATGTAAATCATATCAATATTAATATGATAATTTATATTTTTTGTTTACTATTTAAATGTTAAACTAATGGTGAATTCTTTGATTAACTCATTTTGTCATACTCTAATTCTTTTTTGTACATTGTTGAAATCAATTTTCTGAGATTTTTGCACAGAATCTGTAGTTTTTTTTTTTGTACTAACTCTGTCTTGGTTTTGTCATGGAATAATATGACTGTCAGGGTATTTTGAGATTTTATTTCTTTTCAATTTCTTTAAAGAGTTCAGGAAGACTTGGCATATCTTTTTTAAAAAACTTCAGTAAAATTTACCAGTGACGTTACCTGGACCTGGAGTTTTCTTTATAGAAGAGATTTTACTATAAAATCAATTCTTTAATGGATGTTAGATTTACCTCGTTACATGCTTTATTTTTTAAAAAAACATAAATATTTTAGTTGACAGATAACACTTTATCATGTTCAACATGAGATTTCGAAGTACATGCCTTGCGAAAAGGTTAAATCTAGGTAATTAATGAATACATTATCTGATATAGATAAACTTTTTTTTTTTTTTTCTTTTTGATGCCACAGTGCATGTGCACTCAGTGGAGAAAGACAGACAGAAGAACAATGAGAGAGAAAGTGAGAAATCATTCCAAGGAGGATGGCTATGCCACAGTCCCCTTTCTCCCAGGATTGTGGGCACACATGTACACGTGCCTGGCCTTATTTTCAAGCCATCAAGTCCAGGCTTCATACCACAGTTTGCTATGTGGGAGTCCAGCATCTTAATCCCCATACCACCTGCGGGGTCCCTATACATTTCTTCTTGAGTGAGTCTTGATGTTTTATATCTTTCAGGAAAATTGCTCATTATAAGTTCCTGAAATTACTGGCATAAAATTATTGATACTTTTCCCTTATTACCTGTTTTCTTTTTTCTCTTTAAGTCCACATATTTATTTCTCTAATGAGAGAGACAGACAGAGACTCTCAACAGGATACTACCATGCCACTGTTCTCCCAGCCGCCTAGCCAGCTGGGATTATGGGGCTCACCCATAGGGACATCCACTGTGCTCAGGTCAACATAGGATCTGCACTGGGGACCTTCCCACACAACTTCAGCATCTCGGCACAACGATCTTACTACCTGTCCCACTGAGATCAGGCATCTTTCATTATCTTTCAATATATTTATATGTATAGTGACTTCTCCTTTTCTGTCCTGATTTTAGTCATTTGTTTTTCTCTTTCTCATTCTTTCTCTCTGTTTTTATTCTGATCTGACTAGAGTTTAGACAATTTCATTAATCTCTTGAAAGATCTGAGTTAACTTTTTCTTTTATTTATTTTTTGTTTTCCATTTACTGACTCCTTTTCTGATCATTTTATTTCTAGTCTATTACCAACTTTGCATGTCCTTTCTTCTTTCTTAAAGCTGAGGTTTTTTTTGTTTTTTGTTTTTTTTTTTCTCCTTTCTGGTATATCTGTGTAGTGTTTCTAGTACCACCTTAGCACCTGCCACAAATTGTGACTTGAATGTTTTAATTTTTACTTAATTCAGAAGACTTTCCCATTTCCCTTTTGATTTTTTTTTCTTTCATCCATGGGTTATATAGCCATGTGTTATTTAGTTTTCAAAATACTAGGTAATTTTGCAGAGAGCTAAGTATTACTAAGTTTTAATTTAATTCCACTTTAGTCAGATAAGATACATTTTTATGACATGAATCATTTAAATTTATTGAAGCATATTTTATATATAGAATATGACTTTATGGGATAAATATCCTACATGACTAGAGACACCTGGAAAGAATGCACAATCTCTTGTCACCGGATCCTATGTCCTATTAATGTCAATTAGGTAAAGTCGATTGATGACGTCCCCGTATTTAATATTCTTACTCTGATATTCTCTCTACTCCAGAGATAGTTACTTAACTTCGTGACCATTATTACAGATTTTTTGGTGTGTGTCCCTTTTCAGTTCTATCAGTGGTTGCTCTTTCATTTTGAAGCTCTATTATTAAGTGTGTTAATGTTTAGTATATCAGTTTATTAGCTAGCATACTTTCTTATTTTAGTGCTTGCTTAAGTGTTTATAGTATATACATACCTTTAGCATCATAGTCTAAAAGTGAAATTATACCAATTCACAAACAGTATAAGAGCCTTATAATAGTATGTTTACATATATTATATTTACTATTCCTGAGATTTACCATTATCAATATTTCTCTTTCACAAGTTCTATAAATACCACATTGCCTTTGTTATTATTTTGTTCAGGTAGATGTTTATCTTTTTTTTTTTTTTTTTTTAGAGGTTTTTGCTATAGGGCGTGTGCGCTCACCGGACAGAGAGAGAGACGAAGAGACAGAAAGCAAGAAATCACCCCCCAGGGGGGATGGCCATGCCGCAATCCCTTCTCCATTCTCCTCTCAGGATCTTGGGCATGCACGCACATGCGCCCGGCGTGAGTTTTAAGCCACTGGGTCCGGGATGCGAACCGTGGTCGACTACGTGGGAGTTCAGCGACATATCCATTACGTTAACTGCTGGTCCCTATCTTTAATAACTGTAAATAAGAAAGACATCAATTTACCCATGTATTTCCCTTTTCCAGTGTAATTTTTTTCCTTTGCATCTTTTTATGCTCCCCCCAGTATCATTTTCTTTCTAACTGAAAGATTTATTTAATACTTTTTATGATATTGATCTATCGTTGATGAACTTTTGTTTTGGTGTTATCTGAAAAAGACTTCATTTCACCTTATTTTAAAAGTACATTTTTGCTGTGTATATAATTCTAGGTTATTGTTTGTGTTTTTCTTTTCCTTTTTTAAGGTTTATTTTCTCTTCTATGAGAGACACAGACAGAGACTGTGTTAGGCGCCCCCAGCAGGGGCTTCATACACTACCCCCCTCAAATCTGAGCCAGCTCAGATCATGGGTACGTGTGCAAGTGTCCAGCACATACATGAAGAACTCAGAACACAAACCCAGGACCCCCACACATACCCGGGTCCAGCTTTGCAGAGTGCTGTGTTCTCTCTGCACTACTGTCAGGCTTTCTTTTTATTTTCCCTTTTATTATTTTACACATTTTTTCCCCACTGTCTTTCACTTCCATTTTTTTTGCTGATGAGGAAATATGTTGTCATTTTTATCTTGGTTCCATTTTGTACCCTTTTCAACTGCTTAAGGATTTTTTTTTTTTTTTACTTGTTTTGATCAGTTTAATTGCGATGTGGCTTACTGTCATTTTTGTTAACATTTTTTGTGTGTGTGGGGTTCATTGCATGTTTTTGCACTTACGTGTTTATGATTTTGGGCCATTGTATCTTTGAGTATTTCTTTGCAAGTCTGTCAGGACACTAATTGTGCAGATCTTCGACTACTGGATACTGTTTCACAGGTAACTGGTACACTGCTTGTTTGCTTTCATTATTTCCTTTCTCTCTGTTTCGTTTTTACGAGTTTCACTTATGTCTTCAAGTTCATAAGTCTGTTTCTCCTGCAACATTTAAATCTACCATTAATGTTGTCTATAGAATTTTCCTTTTCAGAAATTATAGTTTTCATTGCCAGAAGTACAGTTTTGGTCATCTTTATCTTTCATACCTCCTAGGTTTTTGAACATATGGACTATAACTATAAAAGCTCTTTGAATCCCTATGTTTCTGAATTCTAATAGCTTGTCAGTTCTGATTGATTGAATTGCTCATGAAGAGTTTTATTTTCCTGCTTCTTTGCATGACTGGTGATTTTTAGTTGGATGTCAGATACTTTAACTTTTTGATGCTTGATATTTTGTATATTCATAAAGTATGCTTAAGCTTTGGTCCAGCACAGAAATGAATAACTTGTAAACAGTTTATTCTCCTATCACTTGCTGTTACTATTTTTTATTTTTTAGGTGGTAAATAGAATAGTAGTGATTCTATGGCTAATTATTCCCCATTCCAGAGCCAAGTCCCTCTTGTGTGCTCAGTGCCCAGTGAACCTTGAGTTTTTTCATTCTGGCTACAGGAGCTGGAACTGTTCCTGCCTTAGTTCTAGGTACTGCTCCGGTTAATCCATTGGGCCATGCTAGCCCAGAGCCCTATATTTTTCTCATACCTTTGTGCTGATCAGTATTTAACTGAACTGGATTCTTAAAAGTTTATCCTCTAAGATATTTGGGTTGTTCTCTCTGCTTGGCTTTCTTTTTCTTTTTCTTTTTCTTTCCTTTCCTTTCCTTTCCTTTCTTTTCCTCCTTTCCTTGTCTTGTCTTGTCTTTTCTTTCTTTCTTTCTTTTTTTTTTTTTAATTTCATCTGCTTGGCCTTCTCTTCCTTACTCTACCCTGTGAACTTACACTTTTATTTTCATCTCCTTGACTCAGAGTTCTCCAGGCCCTAAGTTCTCTCTCACCACTCTGCAGCTTGAAACCTATTTAAAAAGCATGAAACTGGAAAAATCATATGGCTCATCTCACTTGTTTTCTGCTACTGAAATGTCCCTATCCTCCCTTTTCTAATACCCAGTATTTTGAAATGTTTGGTGGTTCAGCTAGCAGTGCAAATCCAGTCTCGTCACCTCATCTTGACTGTAAGTGGATATTTCCCCAGGATAGGTATTTACAATGCACAAAGAAAAGAATATCTTAAGGTGTGTCCCCTCCTTTAGCCTGTTGTTAAAATGCTATTTGCAAGCATATCTATGCTTTGTTACGTTAATTTAATTCTTTTGGTCAATATTTTAAGGCAAGGTAATTTACTATCTTTTCCTTAAATCTTTCTAAAATATGGGATACAACATTGGGTATTTGGAAGCTGGTGTCTGGGTCCAGAGTTACCACTTTCTGAATGCATTACCTTACATGTCATCTGTTGACAGTCCACAGCCCCATTGTCATCACCTGTAAAATGTTGAAAACAACACCTGCCTTACACACTTTAGAAGACTGGTATAAGAATGCATTGAGCTTTAAAATATAAACAGAATTTTTAATAGTGAAACGATACATCAGCATCAAGGTTGTCATTAAAATAGTGCCAGTTGTACTTTGGCATAATTTTAGAACTTGAAAGCAGCTCACTTTTCTCCCCCCTTCAGATTATCTCCTCGACACAGTGACTCAGATCTATAAGGAATCACTTACCTCCAAAGTGCTGTGCTTTCTTCTTTGAGGTGCACAATGCAGTAATAAAAGTCCTGTGTTTTGAAGTCAAGTGATTCTAGACTATACTCCGAATTTGCTATTGTATGTACTCAAGGAAATTATTGCACCATTTGATTTTCTAATCTCTAAAGTGAGAAGAGTGATATCAACTTTTATAGGTTTTTGTAAGAAAAAGTATGATAAAGCATGTGAGGAGCTGACACATTGTCAATGTTAAATGGAAGTTATTCTAAATGTTATCACTATTCCATTCAAATAGCTACATGGATACAGTTTCTTTTTAAAGGATTGTGTTGTCTAGGCACAGCTCTGCACTCAGATTCCAAACCGCAGCCATCTCTGACTCCTTCCTGTTTCTAAGGCTTCACTTCCATCAGTCGGCCACGTGTTCCAACATCTCTTCTGAGCTTTCTGCCCCTACAGCCTCCATTTCAACCACACCGTGGACTCTGCTCTTCTCCATTGTGTATTCCTGGAGCAGTTTCCTAATTTCTCTCCTTGAGTTTTTCTCTGCACCAAGCTTTGTGTTACATTTGAGCCTTATAGTCTGATAGTGTGACTCTGTGCATTGACAGACCTTCCCTAGGGAATCTTTCATTGTTCATTTCTAAATTCAAATACGATCCAGGTTCTTCTGCCTAAAATACAGTTTCCTTGCTGGCTAGTTGCTAACCTTTCTACAGGCCTATTTTCCAACATACCCCTGTGCATTCTGGGTTCCAATTACTCTGGAAAGCCCTTCTCAAACAAGCATGGCAGTCTGTGCCTTGATCATGGTGTCCGAGCTCTAGCGTCCTGGGGTTCTCTTACTGCCATATCTGCCAGATGTGTCCATCCACACAATACATGTTATAAATCATCCATGATTCTAAAAGCACTATTCTGTCTGATCTAATGCTCACCACACAGTATATAGGATATACTATCATCCATGAACATTGTAAGACAAAGAACTAGAAGCATATTTAAGTATCATTAATAAGCACATGAGGACTAACTAAGGTTATGACTCCAGCTTTTAGTTCAAAGCATGAATACTACATGCAGTTGCCTCTGTTCAAATCCTAGATTTTTGTAGAGTCTCTCCTGGTTTAAACTGATCATTATTTTTAAAGTATCATGCCACTTTTACAATCAGTTTTATGTTTTACCACATGTGTGTATCACTTTATAGAAACATGAAATTTTTCATGTATTATTTGTGATTAATTCAGGTTTTTGTTATCATGCTGGCCTAGATATATGTCCCAGTCTGTTGATTTACAAGCTAATCCGTTCTGAACGAGTTAATTACTCTGCCTCAATTTTAATTTCCTCATTTGTAAAATGGATTTAGGGCCAGCCCCATGGCCTGGTGGTTAAGAAAACAGGGTTTCAAATTGCCAACTGTATGGTTCAAATCCTGGCCCTGTCAGCTTGAAAAACATGCCAGGCACATATGCATGTATGTCCCGAATTCTGACAGGATAAAGAAGTGAGAGAGAAGGGATTACAGCAGGACCATACTCTATTGGGGGGTTATCTCCCCCTCTGTCTCTGGTGTGCACACAAGTCCTCTGGCAAATTAAAGAAAAGAAAAGATAACATTAGATTAATAATAATATCCACTTCATTGCAATATTGTAAAGCTAAAAAGTGTGTGTGAAAAACACTAATCATTTGGTTTGGCTTAGGGCAAGAATCAGTAATTTTTAGCAATTGTTATTATGGGTTGTTGGACAAATCATGATGCATTTTTACAAAGAAAAGAAAAATATATCATAACTTGTCCAACAACACAATTTTTTTCTCTTTAAAGAGAAATTTTTGCTATATGTCACATGTACTTGACAGAGAGATAGAGACAGACAGTAAATAAGAAATCACCCCCTGGGTGGATGGACATGCCACAGTTCCTTCTCCTCCATTTACCTCTTGGTATCTTGGGCATGGGTTTTAAGCTGCCAGGTCCAGGACTCAAACTGTAGTCAAGTACATAGGAGGCCAGCGATGTAACCATTATGCCATCTGCTGGCCCCGTGACCCAGTACTTTTATTACTGACAGCATTGACACCTGTATATTTCCTAATATGGAATACCTTATTCCCTCATCTAACTACTCTCTCTTCATAGTTGTGCTTCATGGGAATGGAGTGATTGATCTAAATATTTAGAGGCTGAAATTAGCCCTGACATCTTTGACCTTACCAGTGTTCCTCCAGATGTTGGATTTCTTTCTCATAAGTGGTGATTTACAACAAATGACACATTTATGAATAGCCCCCAAGAAAGAAATTCCTTGTGATGGGAGGCAAATGATGCTCCTATTAAAATATAGAATGACTCTGCGAAGATGAATGCTCTTCCCAGAAATGCCAAGGTAATTAATAACAATTAGTAATTTAATATAAAATGATGCCAACTTCTTGGAAACAATAGATAAATGTGCATAGGTGTGTGGCTTACTGTCCTTTAGAAAGGTAACTCCATTAAGAACAAATCTATTTATTAAAATGTCTATCTTACAAGAAAAACAAATATGACAACCAAAAGGCAAAGAATGTGAAAGTGTTAATGAGAACCCTAGGAGCCGGCCTGTCCCAGCTCAAAGGCTGGCATAACTGAAGCATCTCCCAGTCATGGTCTCGTGGCCCCTTCGAGCAGTGACCACTACAAATGGGTGGGGATGCTGGTCTCGGGGCCACGCTTAGGTCAGATACTCAGATGGTGAGTTATGTTTCTAGGTATTTTACTTGTACAGAGTGAGTAGAATGGTGACTGGCCCCATAGAGAATAAACATATTGTCTTTTTGAATATTGACAATTTTTTATTAGTAGTTTTCCAAATGATGGCCCTAGAGCAGCAACATCCATATAACCTACCAGGCAGTTATAAATACTAATTATTGGGCTACTGGATCAAAAACTGGGAAATAAGCTGGGTAATCTGCATTTCACCCAGCCCTCTAGATAATTTTGAAATCCTAGAAATATAATCACTATTTGTGGCTAAATAAAATCAGGGCCCACAAAGGTTTAGCTGTTGTCTGAGAATCACACCACCACTGATGAAAACGGAATCAGGCCTTAGATCTGCCCGACTGCACAGCTCACAATTTTCCCACCCCGCCTGACTGCCTCCAAACGCAAAAAGAGGCAGAGTCCAGAAGTAGATCATTTGATTCAAGCCAAGTTCAGGCCAGGATATGGAGTACCAACCAAAATTTGAGGTCTTGTTTCCTATAAATGGCACTCTTGTGGTCTTAAAGGTAAAGCATAGTAGCTTTTGCTCAGCAAAGAGTCCCAAAGAGGTTGCATAGGCCCGAAGTACTAGGAAGGTGTTACAGGTAGCTCAGAATCAGAAATAAGAGACTACGACCATGAAGGAATTAAGGAATAAAACCCACTGCTGACCCAGGCCTGTCATAAATATAGAGCTCAATAGAATAAGCAAAAATAGCCTTTCATGCCTAAAAGCCTTTTTGAAGTACTGAGACATCCTTTTCGTAAAAAGAGGAGACTTTTCTAGCCAACTAGTGGATAGTGGTCAAGGTAGCTGGATTCCCTGTGGCCCACTGTACCATTTGAATCCCGGGACCCAGTGGTTTGGAAAATATGCCAGGAATGTATGCATTTATGTCCAAAATTACAAAAAGAAAATGAAGGGATTGTGGATTGGCCATCTCCCCGGGTATGTGGAGGGGGTGCTTTCTTACTTTCCTCCTCTCTCTCTTTCTCTCTTTCTTCTGAGTGCACATGCCCTACAACAAAATTTAGAAAAAATAAAATAAAAAAAGACATGATTTTTGAAGTATATCAGGTACAAGTTCATCAAGTGGAATGTCTATACAATTTTGCTATCACTGTCCCTTCTCTCCTTGGGCCTTTGTTCAAATGTCAATGTCTCAGTAGAGCTTTGCCTGATGAATCTAGTAATAATAATCAGTTTAATGAAACTAAATAAACCAATGATCCTCTGCCTTACATACTTGCTGCTGACCTTTCCTGCTTTATTTTTTTCTCAGCATAGATTCCCATTTAATGTAACGTGTATTTGCTCATTTCTTTGTTAAGTGTCTAGCAGTCACCAGCTCACTCCCGTCATGTCATGTTGGCATCACTTGGTCTTCCCAATCCCCTTCATACCACACGAGCATGAGTTCTCTTTATATCCAGTGCTCTTGATGAAACTGTACCATCATTGACAGCCTATTAGTTATAATCACAACTGTAAATGTAAAATAGTCTTTGAACTTTAAACCATTTAATAACACAGGTTAAAACAAGTAGGAAAAAAAAAAGACATCTGAGAAGAGAGTCTGGCTGAGTATTTCCCCATATCTACATATTATATTAGGGCCTTTTAAGGCATCCCAGGCTTCTAGACAAAAAAAAAAAAAAAAAAATTTCTTTAATGTGGTGGACTGATTCTATATAATAAGTAATAATGCAGCTACTATAACCTGATACTCTTATTTTTTTAATTAATCTTTTTATAAGAGGTTTTTGCTTTAGGGCACAGGGACTCAGTGGAGAGAGAGAGACAGACAGACAGAAATAGTAACAGGGAAAATGAGAAATTACCCTGCAGGGTGAATGACCATTCTACAGGTCCTTTTTCATTCTCCTCCTGAGATCTTGGGTACACATGTACACGCACCTGGTGTGATTTTCAAGCTAGCAGGTCTGGGACTCTAACCGTGGTCAACCATGTGGGAGTCCAGAAATGCAATTGCTATACCATCTGCTCACCCCATCCTGATACTCTTAAATAGGTCAAATATAGAAAAAAGATAGATAAGATAATAAAATATAATCTTGTACTCCAAAGGATAACCACTTTGTAGAAAAGAAAAGGCATGATGTTATAGCGCTAGGTTAGAGAGGGACTCAGGATCTCTTGGGAGCACAGAGGAGAACCAACTAAACTAACAGAGAAATAGGGTGTCCAAGAATGTCTCTCAAAAGAGATAAAGCTTGAGTTAGTTCTGAACTCATATGGACTCTCCTAATATACCTTCTATAAAACTACCTGTTGGGCCAGCAGGAGGCATGGTGGTAAAAGGTGCTGGATTTCTATATGGATAACTGTGGTTTTAGTCCTGGACCTCATGGCTTGTTTTCTCACTTTCCCTTTCTCTCTATCTCTGGTCAAATTAAAAAATATTAACAACAAATGGAAATACATAAATAATTCTTAAAAAAAACCCTACCCTGTTAAAAGTGAGTTCTTAGAGCCAAATTCACCCAGAAAGGCTCAAGACTAATTAGTAGGCTTTCAGAAAACATATGAAGATATTTCCTTTAGAGGTGCCTAGAGATGGCCCTCAAGCTGAGAATCACCCCCTTTGTCTTTGAGTTACTTTAGGCAAAGTAAGTTCCATTTCTTTTTATCTTTTTTTATCTTGCTGTTGATGAGACCTCACTAGCAGAGCTGTTATAACTGTTCAATGAGATAATATAATGCAAAATATTAATGATATGCAAAAGTTTTCAAAGTTCTATGACCAAAAATATCAGTTCCACACACTCATGGATCGAGTCTTTTCCTAACTCATTGCTCTGCAGAAGGCGTAGTGATTGATGGCTTGTCAGTCTGTAAATCTGAGATGAATCTGAATCTTAGCCATCTCCGAGATCTTCAAGAAATCCTGCAATTTACCATAGTGATTAAGACTAAGTATGTTGCCTGTATAAAAATCTATAATAACATATGCTTTTTTCTGATTATGAAAATACCGGTTAATTACTTTAAAAATACAAACCCATGTTAAAATTATATTTATTTTTCAACAGAGAACTTTACATTTTTTTGTCTGTCAAGTAGGAGATGGGTCAGTTAACATAAAAAGTTCTGTGTTATCTCATTCAAAGGGCTTGCCTTAATTTTTAACCCAATTTGCATAATATATATTTGTTAATTTCCCAAATATCTATAAGAAGAGCATGCTTATTAAACTGATCAGTTGAACCACTGTTAGAAAAAAATATCTGTTGCAAAAGCTTAAATGAAATTTAATAACGAGATCATTTAAAAACAGATTTTGTGGAAAGTTTTCTTTTTTTAAGAAAAAAAAAAAGATGTATTTGAAAGGTTAAAGCGTGTCTTTGATGTCCAAGTTGAGCTGAAGCTTTGATTTGTACTATGTAGGAAAGTTGAAAGTATGTCACCTCTGTTTGCAAGTAATTATATCTATGAAAATCTGAAATCTACCCTGATGTATTACCATATCAAAAGGTTTGGAGACGGAAACTTGCTTAGATATCTTAACTAGGAAACAAAGGTGCCAACTGCTGATTATTTGCAGTTCTCTGCTCATGTTGAAGACTGAGAAATAGTTGTGTGATCTGTGAGTTCTGTGAATGACTAAGTCTGTAAGATACTATTTTTTGAATATAGTATTAACTATTGACATGTTGGCTTGAGGAAGCCATTTCTTCATGAAATTCCTAATATTTTAAAAATTAGCTGGAGGCAGGACCAGCAGTTAGTATAATGGCTATGTCACTGGACTCCCATGTAGTCGACCATGGTTCGAGTCCCGGACCCGATGGCTTAAAACTCATGAGTGTGTACCCAAGATACTGAGAGGAGAACAGAGGAGAAGGGATTGCGGCCTGTCCATCCCCCTGGGCGGGGGGTATTTCTCGCTTTCTGTCTCTCTGTTTGTCTGGCGAGCACACGTGTCCTATAGCAAAAACTCTCTCAAAAAAAAAAAAAAAAAGCTGGAGGAAATAACACTCACCCAATAGTTAGAGGACCTGCTATCTTATGAATTCATTGACAATGGTAGCTGTGAAAAAGGGGTTTATCTTTTGTGTCTTGGGTTCTTTGTATGAAAAATCAGATATTTCACAGGGCTGTTACCATTAAAGAGGTCACATAGCTACTTTGCCAAGAACAGATTGTTCTTCAAAAGTAAGAATATGAGTATGTATTACTTAGATAGTATTGACTACATGCCAAGTGCTGTCCTACACAATGCACATAAAAGCATGTGTTTGATATTGTGACACCTGTCAGGTAGGTGCTGTAATTATCCACATCTTACAGAGGAGAGGGAAACTGAGGCATAAAAAGTTTACTGCATTGTCTGAGCTATATAACCAGTGCAAAGCCAAGCCCTTAGCACCAGATCT
Organism: Tupaia belangeri chinensis; assembly: GCF_000334495.1. NCBI lineage: Eukaryota > Metazoa > Chordata > Mammalia > Scandentia > Tupaiidae > Tupaia > Tupaia belangeri. The sequence goes on from NW_006159609.1 coordinate 6,312,571, forward strand.
TGAATTTAACTACTAAGTTCAACCGAATGGGACTGAGAAGGCACTTGACGAAGCATAATTAATTGTAGTTAAATGTCTTGTGCCAAGATTTGCAAATGGTATTTACCAAACACATGGTGGTCATATGTAGTTGGAAACACTGATTGATTATGTGGCTACTTGAGGAACTTTTGTCCAACCTCTCGAATGAATTATCCTCCTTTTAGATTATGGGAAAATAAGGACATGAAGATATTATAGAGATATCACCACCATAACTGTGTTTTATTTCTTTACCTGGTGTGGCGAAGGAAGGAGTATGATATTTTAAGTCAGTATGGAGTGCTTTTCTATCTTTTGTTTTTTAATAATTTTTAAATTTTATTTTATCTATTTTTATTATTATTTTTAAAATTTGCTATAGGATATGTATGCTCACCAGAGAGAGAGGGAGAGAAAGAAAGTGAGAAAGGAATCCAGTAGGTCTGAGAATGGAATCGTGGTCGACCATCTGGGAGTCCAGTGCCCCAACCACCCACTGGCCTCCAGGGTGGAGTTATTTTCAAGAGTCACTGAAACCATACTTGCAGCTGGGCTGGAATACACAAGGACACATCTTAATTCCCTTCAATGAAAGATGCATTGCAGATACTAAGAATGGAGGAAAGTCCAGTGGTGAGAATTATATTTTTGATGTTATATTAAACTTTGCGGGGAACCCTGAGTCCAGCATTACCATATATGTAAACTCTGGCAAATAATCTATTTTCTGTAGGCCTCCATTGTTTATACAGTAAGTGGAGTTAGTAGTGATCACTACTCAGTAGAATTGCTGTATGTGTAATGAAATGCACTGTAGGGAACGTCCCTGGCATCCGTTAAGAGCTTTATAATCAGTACCTTGGAAAGAGGAGCTCAGATCAGTTTTTTTTTTAAAGCCAGATTCATTTCTCATGTGGCTTTTTAAGTATAACGAATACTATACTCTTTCTAATATTTTAAATATCTTAATGGGTATAAACACTGCTAAATCATCAACTCTTTTCTGTCTTCTGCTCTACATAGGCATTTCATTTCAGTTTTAAAATATTTTGGAATTGGTTACTAGAATAAATTGTCTGAATTGAAGAGTACTTTAGGCTGAGTCATCTAAGTAATACCTGATAAAAACAGTAAGTATGCAAAAGGATTGTTGAAAATTAAGTAAAATAACACACACAAAGAATTTAGTATAGTGCTGTGTACGATGTAAATATTCCGTGAATATTAGCTGATGCTATGATGATTACAGTCTCCTACTTCCTGATCTATTCTCCTAAAAAACCTTAATAAATCTAGAAACCTTTGATTATAACGAATTAGGATTATATCCATACAATGAAAGAACATTAGCAATAGAAGAGATCTTCAAAATGATATTCAGACTGATAGATAAAAACCTGAGGTTCAGAGATGCATTGGAACTTGGAGTGTCACACAGTTAGTCAGGGGCCACACTGGGATATCACCCAGAATCACTGAGACTTAGAGACCTTTCAACAGCACATGAAATCGTATTTTCTAAATACTGACATATAGGAGTTTTGCTTTTCCTTCTTATACTCTTGTACTGGGTGACTCTGTAGGTTCTGCTTCTTAAGGGAGGAATAAGAGTGATGGCTATTCCAGGCCGTGCCTGGAATCTGTAAGCTCCCTTGTACACCTCAGTACTTCCTTGTCCACAGATGATAGACTAAAAACCACAGTCCAATAAAGAACATCACATAAGAGTACAAGGCTGAGACACTAAAGGTTACCCCATCAGGTCAAATACTTCTACCAGCTATGTTCTGTCAGAAGGTAGAAGGAACACAGAGAAGTTAAGTGGAAAAATAACCCATGATTATCAGACTAATTCAAGTAACCTGCTACAGAAGCAGGGACCACAAAGTGATCTATGAAGTGAATTCACTGTTCCCACTTCTGCCCCATCCCCACATACAGCATTCTCCCTCTGCTTTCTTAGTTGTAGAACACAGATGACAGATAGTCTTAACTGAGATTTTGAAATAGTATGACTGACCTGGCCATGGTACTGTGATACAGTGGCTTACGGGACTCTGTGGAACACATGTGTGTATGTGTCTCTTATCTAAAAGAAAGACAAAAATGGCCCTGGAGTGGCAAAATGAATTTGCTTCTTCAAATCAATTCCTTGCCATTCTAAAAAGTGATCCTACTTTGCTTTAGCTCAGGGGAGCCAGAGCAGCAAAAATCAGAGGCTAGGCAGAGAAAGATGCAGGCTCTTTATTTCATTCACTCTCTGAGTGGCCATGGGAGTAGAGACTGCAGAGACAGTGGCTGTTTCCTCCACCTGACCACAGATTACTCTCCCATGACCAGAGCTTTTGAACTCGGTTACTCTTCCACTGTCCTGGTTATATATTTGATGGTGATGGCTTCCTAAGGTTGCTAGTGCTGGAGTACTTAACCATCTCTTGTTGGCCTTCTTACCTCCCTATACACCTTAATAACTACAATCATGAGTCACTTAACAGCTGGGATAGTCTGAGAAATGCATCGTCAGGCAATTGCATTGTTGTGTAAGCATCATGGAGTGTACCTGGACTAATCTTTGTGGTGCGGCCTGCCACACACTTTGGCTCCATGGTGTAGCCTATTGCTCCTAAGCTACAAACCTATACAGCATGTACTGAGTTCTGCAGAAAATCATAACACAGTGGTATACACCATTTGTGTATCTAAACATGGTTAGAAAAGGTACAGTAAAAATAGGACATAAAAGGTAAAAAAATGGTACATCTGTATAGGGAACTTCCACAAATAGAACTTACAAGGCTGGGAGTCGCTCCGGAGTCAGTGAGTGGTGAGTGAATGTGAAGGCCTAGACTCTCCCCACACTGGACACTTAGACTACATTAACCTACATTTCTGTAAAGTACTTTTCTTTCTTAAATGATGAAATTAGCTTGGTGTAATATTTTTTGTTTCTGAACTTGTAATTTTTTAAAACTTTTTTCTCTCGTAATGACACTTAGCTTAAAATACAAGCACATTGTAAAGCTATATAAAATTTTTTCTTTCTACATTTCCTTATTTGATAAAGTTTTTTATTTCTGTGCAGATTTTTTAAAAATTGGTAAAAACTTGGACCAGCAGTTAGAGTCATGGCTATGTCGCTGGACTCCCTTGTGGTTGACCGTGGTTCAAATCCCAGACCCGGTGGCTTAAACTCATACTGGGTACATGCGTGTGTGTGT